>NC_060119.1:237925664-238228164 GCF_021461395.2 Schistocerca americana | reverse complement strand
GCAAATAACAATGCATTCGACCCATAATGCGTCAGGTGTGTCTGGACGTTCCTTGTGGTCAAAGTGTAGTCTCTTGGGAAGCTTACAATACACTGTTCACAAGACACGGTTTGGATGCTGTTTTACAGTGTATAATCCTCGGACATATTGAATAAACCAGTCTCTGCAACGGCGGATGTGTCACAACATACCATCTCAAGGACTGGTAACTGTTACTGGATACAGAAGATATTCATCCAGAACAGCAAAAGGCTCGCTAAGTGTAGTTACCCCGCATCGGATGTGTCTCAAGGGTTGGCGACTGTTCCAAAATACAAAAGATGTTCGTCACAGGGTAGTGAAAGGCTGACCACGTGTAATTATCCCGCAGTAGGACCGAATTCTGGCTTTAACTGCACGAAAAGATCAGATTTCATTTCCAAGTCAATTGATGCGCCTAATGCGATAGGGAGCTCTCTCACAAATGACTAAATCTGAAAAAAGGAATATTTGCTAAAATAATTTTTGTCTAAAAATATTAAATTTTTATCTATATTTTTGAGTTCAGTATCAAGCACTGGAATAGTATAGTTTGGGTAATTTGTGTCCCGTTTTAAGAAATCTGGTTATTCGCACATTGCAATGTCTATGATGTCATATCTCCTAAACTGACTGTCGTACAATGACATAATTTTGCAGGTGCATTCAGTGACATATATGGATACTGTCTGAAAAATGTGTTGCTAATATTGCTGGTAAAAAATAATAGATTAAAACGTCACGTCTGGTGCTGAAATTTCACTGCATGAGCAGCGAAAATGTAGTAAGCGCTACGATAAATTATCTCCGTTTCTTTATTTTCTGGGAGCGGCAGGTGTATCAGTGAAAATGTTTGAAATTATATGTAAAGTTTGTTGGAATCGCTAAGTGCTCTTATCCTGAAATACTGGATGAATTTAGTCGGGATAATTTGCGTGCGGTGAGTTATGCTGCCCCAAAAATATACACAGTTTCTAACTTAATACTTCACTTACTGTGTTCCCTTCAATAAAAGATTATACCTCATAACGAGAAGATTATGACGGCATTATTTTTTAATCTGTCACGAGGCATACGGAATATTGAAAATCAAATTTTTGTTGCCCCTGCAAGTGATTAGATACACAACCTGCGACAGGGACTGAGTGTCTGTTTTAGTCATCTAGCAACATAGATTTAGTGATCTGTTGAGATAAATACATCGTCGCTTTTGTAGTACATGTCTCTACGTCAAGGAGTGACAATATAAGTATCAGTAAGCATAAATTTCAGATGCGAAGTATGTAAACATTTATTTCTTTTTAGACTGAGAAGTAACTACACTCTTGCTCATAAATTAAGGATAATTGCATAATATGGTGCCACGCAACGTGGCACTACACAAAACTGGCGCTAATAGCATAGGCACATAGGGAACACACACGACATAGATCTTTAAGTCCACGGTATTGGTGATAAGTTGAGAAAACCATTCCGAAACACATGTGCCACAAAACGCCACTGTTTCCTGCGCATGTACCCAGACATCAGTATGGGATATGATCACCATGCACACGTACACAGGCCGCATAATGGGTTAGCATACTCTGGATCAGGTGGTCGAGCAGCTGCTGGGGTATAGCCTCCCATTCTTGCACCTGTGCCTGTCGGACCTCCTGAAGTGTCCTAGGGGTTTGAAGACGTGCAGCGATACGTCGACCGAGATCATTCCAGATGTGCTCTATGGGGTTTAGGTCTGGAGAACAGGCAGGCCACTCCATTCGCCTGATATCTTCTGTTTCAAGTTACGCCTCCACGATGGCAGCTCGGTGGGGCCGTGCGTTATCACCCATCAGGTGGAAGGTGGCACCCACTGCACCCCTGAAAGGCGGACACACGGGTGCAAATTGACATCCCGATACACCTGACCTGTTACAGTTCCTCTGTCAAAGATACGCAGGGGTCTACGTGCACCAATCATAATCCCACCCCACACCATCAGACCACGACCTCCATACAAGTCCCTTTCAAGGACATTAAAGTGTTAATATCTGGCTGCTGGTTCACGCCAGATGAAAACCCGGCGAAAATCACTGTTCAGACTATACCTGGACTCGTCCGTGAACATACCTGGGACCACTGTTCAATGTCCTTGTACTGGGTTCTTGACACCAGGCTTTACGGGCTCTCCTGTGACCAGGGGTCAGTGGAATATACCTTGCAGGTCTCTGGGCGAATAAACCATGTCTTTTCAGTCGTCTGTAGACTGTGTGTCTGGAGACAACTGTTCCTGCTACCTGCCGTACTCCGTGGTCGTCTGCGGGCGCTGATGGCGATATATCGGTCTTCTTGTGGTGTTGTACACTGTGGACGTCCCGTACTGTAGCGCCTGGACACGTTTCCTGTCTGCTGGAATCGTTGTCATAATCTTGAGACCACACTTTGTGGCGCACGGACGGCCCGTGCTACGACCTGCTGTGTTTGACCAGCCTCCAGTCGCCCTAGTATCCTACCACTCACAACGTCATAAATATGTGTTCTTAGAGCTATTTTCAACACACAGTCACCAGTAGCACGTCTGAAAACGTCTGCACACTTACTCGCTGCACCGTACTCTGACATGCACCAACACACCTCTGCGTATGTGCACTGCTGCCAGCGCCACAGTGCGACGAGCGCAGGTCAAATGCACCGCATGGTCACTCCAAGGTGATTTAAACCCGCAAACCTCCCACCAGAGCGTTGTTTCACCATGTATCAGCGTTATCCTTAATTTATGAGCATGAGTGTAGCTTTGAATATGTGAATGAGTCTATTCTCAATGTGTACTTCCTTAGTTCGTTTGTAATTTTTTTCGTCAATAGTGTCATATCTGATGTTTTGTACGAGAAGAGACTGTTTCGTTTGTGTGCCTTGATTTGCTTTTGCGTGTTTGTGTTTCATATACCGCAAAAGGGAAAAGAAAACTGGGGATGTGTTACACGATGATCAGTTTGGATTTAGGGGAAAAAACGGCACCCGAGAGGCAGTTCTGACGTTGCGGTCGGTAATGGAAGCGAAATAAGAAAAATCACGAAACGTTCACAGGATTTATCCACTTGGGGAAAGCATTAGACAATGCCAAATGGTGCCAGATGTCCGAAATTGTTAGAAAAATAGTGTTAAGCTTTAGGGAATTCGGGTAATATAAAATATGTACGAGTACCAAGAGGGAAGAATAAGACTTGAAGATTAAGAACGGAGTGCTCGGATTAAAAATGGTGTAAGACATGGATATCGTCTTTCGATCCTAGTGTTCAATCTATACATCAAGGAAGCAATGACAGAAATAGTAGAAAGGTTCACGAGAAGGGTTAAAACTCAATGTGAAAGCATATGAATGATAAGATTCGATGATGACATTGCTATCTTCAGTAAAAATGAAGAATTGCAGAATGTGTTGAATGAAATGAATAATCTAATGATTAAGGAATCCGGATTGAGAGTAAATCGAAGAAAGACGAAAGCAATGAGGAGTAGCAGAAATGAGGACGCTGAGAAACTTAGCTTCATAACTGGGGATCACGAAGTAGACGAAGGTGGAATTCTGTTGCCTATACAGCAAAATAACCCACGACGGGCAGAAAAAGAACATAAAAATCAGACTAGCACTGGCAAAAAGGGCATTGCTGACCAAGAGGAGTCTACTAGTACCAATTATAGACCATAATTTCAGAAAGAAATTTCTGAGAATGTACGTTCGGAGCACAGCATTGTATGGCAGTGAGATATGGACTGTGGGAAGCCGGAAAAGAAGAGAATCGAAACTTTCGAAATGTAATGTAAGAGAAGGATGCTGAAAAGACTGATAACAACTAAAGAGTTCCTTTGCAGAATCGACGAGGAAAGAAACTTGTGGGCAACGCTGTAGAAGGAACAGTACGATATGACATCTGTTAAGACGTCAGGGAATAAATTCTATGGTACTAGAGGGAGCTGTAGAGGGTAAAAACTATAGAGAAAGACAGAGATAGGAATACATCTAGTAAATAAGGACGTAGGTTGCACGTGCTACTCTGAGATGACTAGGTGGTTAGCACCGGAGGGGAATTCGTGGCGAGCCACATAAAATCAGGATGACTGAAAAAAATGCGCGCTTGCGCCAACCTTTTCGTTTCAGAGTAGTTTCATTACACACCCGATTATTTGTTGGTATTCCCGTCTCTGTTTTCCCCTACAGTTTTTGCCTGCTACAACTCCCACAACCACAGTGTTCATTATCTGATGTTTCAACACATGTCCTCACATCCTCTCCCTTCCTCGAGAGCGTTTCCATACATTTTTTTCCCCCGTCGATTCTGCGAAGAGTCTCCTCATTTCTTATCTTACCAGCCATTTCCAGCAGCCTTCTCTAACATCACATTTCGAAAGTTTCGATCTCTTTCTTTTACGGTTTCCCCACAGTCCCTGTTTCACAACCAGACAGTTCTGTGCTCCAAACGTACATTCTGAGATTTCTTCTTGAAATTAAGCCCTGTGTTTGTTACTGCTACGCCAGGAATGCCTTCCTTGTGTGTGCTAGTCTGCTGTTTCTGTCATCCTTGCTTCATTCATGACGTGTTGTTTTCTTTCCAAGGTAATACAGTTCCCTTGCTTCTTCTACTTCACGATGCTGAATATTAACTTCGTAATTAATCTCATTTCTGTTACTCTTATTACTTTCGTCTTTCTTTGGATTACTATTGGTCTATATTTCATGCTCTGTGGACGGTTCATTCCATTCAACAGGTCCTGCAGTTCTCTCTCACTTTCACAGAGTTGTCAGTGAATATTATGATTGATATCCTTTAAGTCTTGAAATTTAATTTCACTCATGAACATATCAACCATTTGCTTCATTACTACTTCGCAGGTTGAAGTTACGGTTCTGTGTGGTTGCATTGTCTGTAGGGGCTAGGTATCTGTAGTAGTAGCAGTTGGGCAGCAGGCATTCAGGAGCCAAATTCATGGTCACTGGGTAAGCACGTTACAACAGAGGAATTAGCCGTTTTATCTCCAAGCTCACCCCCACCCTTCCCCCCTGCCCCCAGGGCCTCCCTAGGGCAGTTGTACGTTGTATAATTGAAGTCACCCCCCCCCCCTCCCCTTCCACCTTTCTTTCTGGGCGAATAGGAAGCAAAACTCCCCTCCTCCTTTTACAACGCCAGCAAAGGTGTGGTCCTTATCATTATTCTTCTGTATGCTGTAGTGAGAGGAAGGAACATGAAGTACCAGCAGCCGAGTTATCCCACACGAGAAATGGAGGCAAATATTACCATTTTATGAAGCCATGGCATGTTTTCGTGTGTCTGAATGGAGGACAAGAAATAACAGTAGGCATGAGTAGACAACAAGTTTACTCTACAAAAAAGGAAAAGCTGAGAATGAACAATACTGAAACCAATGAACGATCTAGTGCAGCCACCGGGCAGCTATCAGCAGAGTCCGTGTATGACACCGAGGTTGGAGTGCTGTGAAGTAGAATCCCTTGGATAGTCCAGTTCCAGAACGGTGTTGATGAAATCCTAATGATGGTAATCTGAATGGTGTGATATCGTGGTATCAGTAGTAGCAAAGTCCAAGATGAGACTGCTGGAGTGAGGCGCTACATGCACTTATAAAGCCCTGGGAAATGTAGGAATATGCCCATTGTCGAGGAGTCTATTACAGCGTGGCATAGCGTGATAGGTGCAGTGCTGCCATGTAGCTATTTGACGTGGGTACACCAGCTGGGTGTTGCTAGGATACCGCAGAGGCAGTTATGTGCATGGGCTGCGCCTACACATTCCAGTTCGCCAGTTCTGTGACTGTGCTAAGAACGACTGGCTGTGGACTGTCTGACATGTGACCTGCAGTCAGTGGCGGTCAACATCATGTTGTAGGCGTTGATGGTACCACACTCTCCTCCCCCACAAAATGCCTCACCATGGTGATGCACTTTGAGAGGCCATGGCGACAATGGGGAGATCTGGCCTGGAGGCAGCAATGAGTTCAGAACAGGAGCTGGGCTTTCAGATGGACCTCAGAAAAACCGGAAGACAAACCGGAGGCAGAATGAGCTTCCAGCCCATCTGAGTGTAAACATTCATGTGAAGGCATAGGTGTGTCCAGAGAAGATGAACAGAAAGGCAGCCGCAGCTGGGATGGCAGAGGACGCGGTGGCGGCAGCAGTGACAGGGCAGCTGGGGGTTGTGACGACAGGGCCTGCTACACCAGGGCCTGCAACAGCTGGGGTGCTGCAGTGGAGGAAGCAGCGCCCATGGCTGAGATGACCCAGGCTCCAAAGGCTGCCGCTGCAGCAACGTTGGTCGTGACATAAGAATCCTGCTGGAAGAGCCAGGTCAAGGATGACTACTGGGGAGGACACAAATGTTCAAATGTGTGTGAAATCTTACGGGACTTAACTGCTAAGGTCATCAGTCATGAATCTCCACCGGGACCAGCCGCACAGTCCATGACTGCAGCGCCTTAGACCGCTCGGCACATCTTATTCCTCTCATACGTATATACAGGAAAATATAAAAATAATAATTTTTATTTTATTAATTAAAAAAATCTCCCTCCCTCTCCAATACACACACACACACACACACACACACACACACACACACCCACATTCACAAAACAGTTGAATGCAGAAAACTGAGAATGTTGATAACACTTAGAAAAACAAATGAAACTCTGTATTAAAAATATGGCAGCTACAGTGATGTGTAACGTAAACAGTGAACTAAAAGTGAACTGTAAGATGTCCACCTGGTTGCAGATGAGAAAAAGCAGTTTGCCTAGATGCAATAATTAGAAGTTACCTGTAAGTACCTTTCCATTTCATAAAAAAGACTCGAAGGAACTGTTTTTAAATCTATAACCTAGAAGTGAAACCATAACCTATGTGTAAAAATGGACAAATCATGTAATATTTCAGGACACCCACTGCCAAGATGCCTTGTAAAAAAGGCGAAACGCATCTGAGTGCACAAATAAAAATAAAAATTTCGATGTGCATCGTGCAATAAAGGCATTTTCTTTGAAACAATTGGCATTCGCACTACTTGTTTATCTGTCAGATATTTTACTTATGAACCTTGCAATCTTTAGTGTCTTAAAGAAACTCATTTCGTTATTGTTCTTACGATTATTTACTCAAAACTGTTCTCAACTCACAACCAGTCCACAAGGGCCATCAAGTAATATTTACCTTTACTATGCTTCCAGTAGAGACATACGCTGCAACAACGGTGATGGACCGGTCTTTCCCTAATCGTCCTCCCCTAAATGGGTTGTGGTCAGAGCCTAGGTGGCTGGCTTACAGGGCAAGAAACTTCACCATGAGGGCAGGTGTTTTCAACACTCGTCGCAGAAAAAGTTGCTAAAGTTCTACCATACAGGAGCGCTGTAAGCAGGAAATGGCCAATGAGAATGCTTAAATTCTGCTCTGGGGTTCTGTTTGGCTGGAATGCCTAAAGATTGAACAATTCCGTGGAGCAGTCTGGTGCTCATGAAATCGAGGAGTCAGCCAGTAGCCCTCGTCGGCTTTTGGCGGCAAGATGAGGGCGCGTTAGGACAAAGTTTGTGTTTAAAACCGGTTATCACTTCGAAGGTCTGGGGTTGGTGGTCAAGAAGGATATCTTTCCGGTAGGGAAAGCCTACAGAGCGTTCAGAAGTTGGGTCACAGTGCGTGGAATTTTCTACCTATGCACTTTCCTGTATTGGGGTTTAGTGAGCGTGTACTACTTCAGTAGAGAAAGGTCCCAGAGCACATATGGAAGCATTAACTAGCTGGAGGTGGTATTGGATAAAAATGACAGACTGGCTAGAGTTAATTGGAACAAATAAATGGTATTTGTTTCTGTACAAATTTGAGTGTGGTATTTATGTCGTACTTTGTTCCTGTTGTCTTTTAACCGTGTTGCTGTTTTATTGATGTAGTGATAATCGCCAGGATGTGATAGTAACTAGTCGGAGACGGTGTACTGAACTGTTAGCGGTGAACATAATTCCAATCACGGAATCTTTTCTGAAAGCAGTTAGACAGCTACAGGCCATTAAATTATCGTATTTGGAGCTGTGAGAAGCGTAACCCTGTCTTGCGAGTCAAACCGAGGAATGCGATCCTTATTTAGAGTGATTTTACATGTGAAGCACAACAGAGAATTAACCTGGGTCCATCACCAAAGTTTCCTGTTAACACTTTCTAGTCACATTATTGTGATCACTGCGTTTGTTCAATGTCAACGTGCAATAAACACTACAGACAGCCGGTGGCAGCACAAGCACTGGGGTACATAAAGCTTGTCAGGGGGACAGGGAAACAGTGCATTCGTTGTAATGTGTAACCGGAGCGATTAATCTGACGTCAAAAATGGCACGAACATTGGATTTCGCCTTAGAATGGAAGCATTTCCGAGACGACTATTTTTGTAAGGTGGCTATAATTTCACACCTTACAAGCACTCATCCACATACTTTGCCATGAACTACAACAACAATTAGATATCATTTGATAGGTTGTACATCGTATATATGAATATTTAAAGATGACTGTCATTGTCACGTACACCTTGTAAATAATTGTTAATGCTTATTGCATGAAAGGCGACAGAGTGTCTTTATCATAAAAACGGCGTAATGAATGATTGCCTATACTAGTAAAGGTTGGAACTTCAGTGGAAATGAAATGGCAGGCGGAACTCAAGCCCAGGTTGGAAGGCCCACACAGTTGTGTTGGTCCTGCTTAAACACAGGAAGTAGCTAGACGGACATCGTAGCACCTAAGCGCTGGAGCACAATAGAGTCGGACCGACCGGTTTTGTAGCCTAACCGGAAAGATTATACTTCAGAAACTACGAAAATCTTCGACGCAGGTGGGAGGAACGAAGAAGCGGCACCTCGGAAACCACGCAGGCTGGGTTACTCTAAGGATTTTTACTCAGAAGCATACCATTGTACGAGTATAGGTTTTTCCACGCAAACGTTCCGTGCTGGACGACAAAAGACTAAAATATGGTTGGTCGGCGTTCAAAAATGGTTCAAATGGTTCAAATGGCTCTGAGCACTATGGGACTTAACAGCTGTGGTCATCAGTCCCCTAGAACTTAGAACTACTTAAACCTAACTAACCTAAGGACATCACACACATCCATGCCCGAGGCAGGATTCGAACCTGCGACCGTAGCAGTCGGGCGGTTTCGGACTGAGCGCCTACAACCGCTAGACCACCGCGGCCGGCTGGGTCGGCGTTCGGAATAATCTGTAGAGAGGGAGAATATTCCGTGGTTTCGGGAATATGATTCGTTTTCGGAATTAAGAGGGTGGGGAGCTGATCCTTGCTGGGAGGCCAACGGTGGAGAGACGAGGTCTTCCGTTGTGAGCGCCCATCTATGATATCCACTTTGTTGGTACACACGGACTTGTTGCCTTTGCTGTCAGGAGAGTTTATAGTTAGAACAGTTAGGCACTGTACTGTTGAGAACCTATACGGTTCTGGACTTCACCTCTGGGTTGGAAGTCGTCGTTGAGTACACAGCATTCAATAATTGAGAGCACTTCCTCTGCCTATACTTATGTTGACACGTTATCTGAACTCCGTCCTTGTGGCTGGGAGTTCGCGGTTCTCGTCTGTAGAACACAGAGAGGAGAAGACAGTAGTAGAGTATATTAGTCAGAGGACCGCCTTTTGCCGTCCTAGTGTTTGAAAGAGTTTATTAGTGGCTGGAGTGCAGTACGAGAACCATCACTTCGACGCACCGGATGCAGTACATACGGTGATATCGCAAATTGCTTCGGCTTATTAGGGCTATAAAAGCTAAACAGCTGTGATCACGTTAGTTTATTTCCACTGAGGTTCCACACCACCGCAGATCATCTTTGAAAGTAGTGTCTTCTAGTGTTTGGTACATAGGTGATGTCAGACATTTCGCCTTATTGATATTAGACCGCGCAGTCATAATAAGGGGCAGGGTTGGGCAATTGATCAGTAATTTTGCTTAGGAAATGTAAACTTTGTAATATAAAGGA
This sequence comes from Schistocerca americana, assembly GCF_021461395.2. Taxonomy (NCBI): domain Eukaryota; kingdom Metazoa; phylum Arthropoda; class Insecta; order Orthoptera; family Acrididae; genus Schistocerca; species Schistocerca americana. The sequence goes on along the minus strand of NC_060119.1, from coordinate 238,218,132 downwards.
TTTTTTTATCTACATAAATATATAAGCAGGAACAACGTTTATCATTTAGTAGGATTAGTTGCCTTCATCATTCATTTATGTTTAGATTGTAATTTATACAATGAAGAGATCCTAAGATCTGCTTCAGAGGGTAGTCAGACAGGGCCAAATCTTCAAATGGTTCAAATGCCTCTGAGCACTGTGGGACTTAACTTCTGAGGTCATCAGTCCCCTAGAACTTAGAACTACTTAAACCTAACTAACCGCCGGCCGGGGTGGCAGAGCGGTTCTAGGCGCTACAATCTGGAACCACGCGACCGCTAGAGTCGCAGGTTCGAATCCTGCCTCGGGCATGGATGTGTGTGATGTCCTTAGGTTGGTTAGGTTTAAGCAGTTCTAAGTTACAGGGGACTGATGACCTCAGAAGTTAAGTCCCACAGTGCTCAGAGCCACTTTGAACCTAACTAACCTAAGCACATCACACACATCCATGCCCGAGGCAGGATGCGCACCTGCGACCGTAGCGGTCGCGCGGCTCCAGACTGTAGCGCCTAGAACCGCTCGGCCACTCCGGCCGGCGCCAAATCTTCATTTTAGCGTTTATTATTTTCTATTGCGCACATTCATTTTACACCCGCCTGGAGCAGCATCTTGAATGTTTGTAAAGTGTTCATGTGCTGCCGTGGTTCAAGTGTGCCGTGCGTGGCAAAATGGCGCTATCCAAAACCGGCCCAGAGTCAAATGTGGTGTACCAAGGGCCATAGATGACAGGGATGAACGACAAGGTCGGAGATGAGTACAGGCGAACAGACGTGCAGCTGTTGAGCAACTGATCACCCACACAAACCAAGCAGCCACGGACAACGTCTCTCTAACGACAGTTCAGCAAACATTGCTGCGTAATGGGCCTCCGCAGCGGACGGTTGGGTCATGCACCCCTGCTGCCTATTGTTCATCGACACAAAGAGACTGGAATTTCCACGCCAACACCGCAACTGGACGTCCAGTGAGTGGCGACAGGTGCTTTTTTTTATGATTCATGTTTTATAATCCATAGGAGACATGGCCCATTGGGATGTACGACCCTGCAACAAACGTCAGAACGGCCCAGGCCGAAAGAGGAAGCCTTATGGCCTGGGGAATGTTTTCGCGGCTTTTCCTGAACGATTTCAGCACTGTGGTAGGCACAATGAATCAACACAAGTATGCATCTATCATTAGCCCGTATGTCGACCTCTACAAGCAATTCGTTTTTCCTCAGCGCGAAGTATCTATCAGCAGGAAAATGCATCGCGCCACACAGCTCGCAGAACACGTACGTGGTTCGAAGAGCAACGGAATGAGTTTACCGTTCACCCCTGGCCACCAGACTCCCCGAATTTAAACCCAATCGAGAATCTCAAATGTTCAAATGTGTGTGAAACCTTATGGGACGTAACTGCTAAGGTCATCAGTCCCTAAGCTAACACGTCACTTTACTGAACCTAAATTATCCTAAGGACAAACACACACACACACACACACACACACACACACACACACACACACACACACGCCTGAGGGATGACTCGAACCTCCGCCGGGACCAGCCGCACAGTCCACGACTGCAGCGCCTCAGACCGCTAGGCTAATTCCGCGCGGCAATCGAGAATCTCTGCTACAACCTTGATCGGGCTGTCCCCGCCATGAAGGGCGAGAAGCCTGGCGAAGCACTCATGTCGGCGCCTTCCAGAACCTCATTGATTTAGTTCATGCACGTCCGCGCTGCAAAAGGTGGTTGTTAAGGTTCTGACAGATGTTCACGTTCATGTAACCGGACCGTGTAAATCCGCAGATCAGCACGTCGCATAACGTTGCTCGCGAGGCGTGAGTATGAGGATACAGTGTGATTTTGCGTGACGCTGCAGGAGGTCCGAGACACGGACGAAAGGAACGTTTCAGTTTATATGCACTGAGTTGGTAAAAGTCACAGAATATCAGTATGCACATATACAGATGGCGGTAGGGGCGCAGCCCCAAATCCTCCCGAAACCCGGTAGGTAAGCAGGTAACAAGCTGACACATTGTATGTTGTACTACAGACAATAATATAATTATCTCTGCCATGTTCCTTATCTCCTTCCCCTACCCCTCCCATGTTTTAAACAAAAAAATATTGATTCACTTATGCAGACTTTGCGTGTGACCGTGAGGGGGACTTAGTCGCTAGCGCTGCGCCGGCTGGACTTTATCTCTATAAGATAAAAGATAAAACTTAAACACACTCACAATACACGCGGAAAATTTTTTACATCTTCTACTGTAACTTCATATGCTTTCCTTTGCCTACTTGGAGTATTCATAACGTTTAGAACTGCTACCTGCTTCAAACGGGAAGATTCGGTCTCATCGTTTTTCAGACCCTTGCAGGCTTGAGAGGATTCGGTACTATTTTTCTGACTGCGGGAGGATTCAGGGTTGCGCCCGACGGTAGTATGGTGTAGACAAAATGTAAAGCGCAGTGCATTGACGGAGCTGTCATTTGCACTTAGGCGATTCTTGCGAAAAGGTTTCCGACGTGATTATGGCCGCGCGGCGGAAATTAACAGACTTTGAAGGTCGAATAGTAGTTGTGTAAGTAGGCTATTTCTGTTTTCTTATTGGTAACGCCACGTAGAGCTCTGTATGAAAATCACTGGCTGTGCTGTGTGCAGTCTGTGGCTAGTTTGCATTGTTGTCTGCCAGTGTAGTATTGGGCAGCTGGATGTTAACAGCGCGTAGCGTTGCGCAGTTGGAGGTGAGCCGCCAGCAGTGGTGGATGTGGAGGGAGAGATGGCGGAGTTTTGAAATTTGTAAGACTGGATGTCATGAACTGCTATATATATTATGACTATTAAGGTAAATACATTGTTTGTTCTCTATTAAAATCTTTCATTTGTTACCTATGCCTATCAGTAGTTAGTGCCTTCCGTAGTTTGAATCTTTTATTTAGCTGGCAGTAGTGGCGCTCGCTGTATTGCAGTAGTTCGAGTAACGAAGATTTTTGTGAGGTAAGTGATTTGTGATAGGTATAGGTTAATGTTGGTCAGGGCCATTCTTTTGTAGGGATTATTGAAAGTCAGATTGCGTTGCGCTAAAAATATTGTGTGTCAGTTTAAGCACAGTCTTGTATAATATTTCAAAGGGGACGTTTCAGTTGGACCTAAACGCATGGGACATTCCATTACGAAAATGGTGGGGAATTCAGTATCAGAGATCCACAGTATCAAGAGAGAGGAGAGAATACCAAATTTCAGGCGTTATCTCTCACCACGAACAACACTGTGTCCAACGGCCTTTACTTAACGACCGACAGCAGCCGAGTTTGCGTAGAGTTGTCAGCGCTAACAGACGAGCAACGCTGCATTAAACGAACCCAGAAATCAATGTGGGACGTACGACTAATGTATCCGTTAGTTCAGTGCGGCGAAATTTGGCGTTAATGGGTTATGGCAGCAGACGTCCTACGCGATTGCTTTTGCTAACGGCACGACATGGCCTGTAGCGCTTGGACCCTAAACGACTGAAAACCCGTGGCCTGGTCAGATGAGACCCAATTTCAGATGGTAAGAACTGATGATAGAGTTCGAGTGTGGCCCAGACGCCACGAAGCCATGGACCCAAGTTGTCAACAAGACACTGAGCGAGCTGGTGGTAGCTCCATAATGGTGTAGGCTGCGTTTACATGGAATTGACTGGGCCCTCTCGTACAACTGACTGAAAATGGTTATGTTCGGCTACTTGGAGACTATTTGCAGCCATTCATGGAAATAATTTTTCCATACATCGGTGGACCTTATGTGGATGACAACGCAGCATGTCGGAGGGTCAAAAATGTTTGCGACTGGTTTGAACATTCTGGACAGTTGGAGCGATGGTTTGGCCGCGACATCGCCCAACATGAATCCCATCGAAGATTCATTGGACATAATCGAGAGGTTAGTCCTTGCATAAAATCCTGCACCGACGACACTTACGCAATCATGGACTGCTATAGAGAGGCCGTGGTTCAGTATTTCTGCAAGGGACTTCCAACGACTTGTTGAGCCCGTGTCACGTCGAACTGCTGCATAATGAGGGGCAAAAGTAAGTATCCCACGACTTTGTCACCCCAGCGTATGTCGAGCGTCGCAAACAGCATGCTGTAACCGAGTTCGTCCACACATGGACCTGCCTCTCCTTCGGCATGACAATGCCAGACCACACACGTACACTGCGATGTCTGCAACTATCCTGCACCTTGCGATACTGTCATCGATCATCCTCCATACAGCCCGGACTTGACCCCATCCGATTCTCATCTAAACTACTGGCCATTAAAATTGCTACACCAAGAAGAAATGCAGATGATAAACGGGTATTCATTGTACAAATATATTATACTACAACTGACATGTGATTACATTTTCACGCAATTTGGGTGCACAGATACTGAGAAATCAGTACCCAGAACAACCACCTCTGGCCCTAATAACGGCCTTGATACGCCTGGGCATTGAGTCCAACAGAGCTTAGATGGTCTTTATAGCTACAACTGCACATGTAGCTTCAACATTATACCACAGTTCATCAAGAGTATTGACTGGCGTATTGTGACGAGCCAGTTGCTCGGCCACCATTGACCAGACGTTTTCAATTTGTGAGAGATCTGGAGAATGTGCTGGCCAGGGCAGCAGTCGAACATTTTCTGTATCCAGAAAGGCCCGTACAGGACCTGCAACGTGCGGTCGTGCATTATCCTGCTGAAATGTAGGTTTTCGCAGGGATCGAATGAAGGGTAGAGCCACGGGTCGTAACACATCTGAAATGTAACGTCCACTGTTCAAAGTGCCGTCAATGCGAACAAGAGGTGACCGAGACGTGTAACCAGTGACACCCCATACCATCACGCCGGGTGATACAATATGGCGATGACGAATGCACGCTTCCAATGTGTGTTCACCGCGATGTCGCCAAACACGGATGCGACCATCATGATGCTGTAAACAGAACCTGGATCATCTGAAAAAATGACGTTTTGCTATTCGTGCACCCAGGTTCGTCGTAGAGTACACCATAGCAGGCGCTCCTGTCTGTGATGCAGCATCAAGGATAACCGCAGCCGTGGTCTCCGAGCTGATAGTCCATGCTGCTGCAAACGTCGTCGAACTGTTCGTGCAGATGTTTGTTGTCTTTCAAACCTCCCCATCTGTTGACTCAGGGATCGAGACGTGGCTGCACGATCCGTTACAGCCATGCCGATAAGATGCCTGTCATCTCGACTACTAGTGATACGAGGCCGTTGGGATCTAGCACGGCGTTCCGTATTACCCTCCTGAACCCACCGATTCCATACTCTGCTAACAGTCATTGGATCTCGACCAACGCGAGCAGCAGTGTCGCGATACGATAAACCACAATCGTGATAGGCTACAATCCGACCTTTATCAAAGTCAGAAACGTGATGGTACGCATTTCTCCCCCTTACACGAGGCATCACAACAACGTTTCACCAGGCAACGCCGGTCAACTGCTGTTTGTGTATGAGAAATCGGTTGGAAACTTTCCTCATGTCAGCACGTTGTAGGTGTCGCCACCGGCGGCAACCTTGTGTGAATGCTCTGAAAAGCTAATCATTTGCATATCACAGACTCTTCTTCCTGTCGGTTAAATTTCGCGTCTAGCGTCATCTTCGTGGTGTAGCAATTTTAATGGGCAGTAATGTATTTCCAAAACGTAAGGAACACTTTCGAAGCCTTCAGTTTGACAGTGATGAGGCGGTGCACGCAGAGTTGAGGTTGTGGCACTGTCAACAAAGTCAAACATTCTATAGTGGCGGTATGAACAATCTAGCCTCTCATTGGAAGAAATGTGTTCGCCGCCAGGTTGACTATGTTGAGAAATAAATATGTAGACACCAATAATAAAGACACAGAATGTTAATAAAGTTTGTTTTTTGAGAAAACTCCAAGAGATTACAAGTAAAAAATTCGAAGCATGGCCTCGTATTTCCTTACGACGAATTAGCGTTTTCTTCTCTCGTCTTCGGAAACGAAACTCCACTCTCTCTTGGATACCTTCTCATCTGTTTTGTTTAACGCCCCGGATGATGCTGCGCACTGTTTCGCCTCCTACTTCAGCTTTCTCGCATTGGATGACGTGTCTGAAAGGAATACGGTGCCGAACAGAACGGCCCAACGTTCCAATTTCTCCGCATTCACACTCCACAGAGTGTCAAATCCTTGTCCCCCTTGCGCGCTCGTGCCCCTGGCTGGAGTAGGAATGGTGGGCAGGAAGCGCCCGCGGCCGCGGCAGGTGTCGGGGAACAATGGCGGCGGTGGCGCGTTCCCTCACGGTAGAGACGTGCCGTGCATGGCCACCTTCGTTGCCCGCTATTGCCCCTAAATACCCGGCCCGTCCGGCGCACGTGGACGACCTGCCTAATCCCCGCAACAGCCCAGCCCCTCCCTTTCCGTTATTCATAATTTGTGCCGCGGGTAAACAATGAAAAACTTGCTGCTCGCGCCACCGTCTCCCTCCTCCACAGCGAGCCTTCAGATAAGCAGAGCTTACTCACACAACACCACACACGTAAATCACATACACGGGTGTTCTAAACACAGGAATGAGGTACCAGTGCGCCATTCCCGATGTTTTGTGACGAGAATATGAACTCAGTGATAGGGCTGCAACAACCCGTTCCTTGAAGCTTCCTGACAGTTCACAACTGTGTACCTGACTGGGAAAGTAATCCGGAACTACAAAAAAAATGTTCAAATGTGTGTGAAATCTTATGGTACTTAACTGCTAAGGTCATCAGTCCCTAAGCTTACACACTACTTAACCTAAATTATCCTAAGGACACACACACACACACACACACACACACACACACACACACACACACATGCCGGAGGGAGGACTCGAACCTCCGCCGGGACCAGCCGCACATTCCGTGACTGCAGCGCCCTAGACTGCTCGGCTAATCCCACGCGGACGGAACTACATCTTTCGTGGGTAATGCTCTTGCTGTTTGAGCTATACAGTTGCGACTCACAACCCGCCCTCACAGCTATACGTCTGCGAGTTCATTTCGACTACTTTCAAAACCTTCACATAACCTACAAAGTCTGTAGGCTTCCCGGGACACTGTCATTAATAGTAAAATCTTCTGGGCTTAAGACCTCATCACGTATCACTTCAAACTTCTTCCTCAATATATGAAGATGGTACCTGTTCTTTCGGACATGTGACAGGTGAACATGCAGCTCTTAGAATGAAATGATAATTAAATCAAGACCCTAACCTGTCGACAGGATTTGATATACATCAACGGGTACAGTTGAAAATGTGTGTCCTGACCGGGACTCGAACCCGGGGTCTCCTGCTTACGGGACTCGGTAAGATTGACTGCCGTGAGTAATGAGTGTAATGGGCAGGGGCACTACGAATGTAGTGTGTGGACATTAAGTTGGGAATGTGGGTCGGACGGGGAGCGTGAAACGGATAAATCCCTGCAGTCGCACTATCTCTGTGTCCTCGGTGCCTCAGATGCATAGAGCATCTGCCATGTAAGCAGAAGATCCCGGGTTCGAGTCCAAGTTGGGGCACAAATTTTCAACTGTTCCCGTTGATGTATAACAACGCCTGTCGACAGCTTAGGGTCTTGATTTAATTATCATTTCATTCGAAGAGAGCTGCATGGTCGCTGATGGTATGTTTTTTTTCGGACATGTCCGAAAGAACAGATACCACCTTCATATAGTTAAGGCTAACCGGCCATTGACCTCCTTCTTCTGTGCTGGGTGCACACGCATTGCCCGAACTCTTACGGGACTCGGTAAGATTGTCTGCCGCGAGTAATGAGTGTAATGGGCAGGGGCACTACGAATGTAGCGTATGGACATTAAGTTGGGAATGTGGGTCTCACGGGCAGCGTTCAAGGGTTAAATCCCTGCATTCGCACTATCCTCTGTGCCCTTGGTGGGTCAGATGGATAGAGCGTTTGCCATGTAAGCAGGAAATCCATGGTTTGAGTCCAAGTTGGGGCACACATTTTCAGCTGTCCCCGTTGATGCATATCAACCCATGTCGACAGCTGGGCCTGGATAACAGTAGGTCAATTGGGAAGAGCAACTATTAGGCTGGTTGTCAAATAAATACTTTTAATTACTCTGTTGGACACTCGGCAGCTCGACACAAATACGTCATTGCTGAACATTTACACAGCGCTCTGCCACATCGCTGTTAGTGCTCACGACCTTTAATGAATCTAATTCGACACCTTACAAAGTGCACTAACATTGCCCCTTGCAGAGTGCATGAGAAACTACCAAAACTCACTTCAAGTTGTGTGTACACAAATTCTATCACATTAAACCAACAACTTTCACAAATATAAAAGCCTTTTCATAATTAAAATGGTACTAAACTGATTTACACACTTTTTAAAAAAATATATGTGGAAATTATCTTCAAAAAAATGAGTTTAAAACAAACACGTTTACAATACGTGCAATGATTAAACACGTTTACTGTTGCTATACTGGAGATTTTTCAATAAGGACTTTTGTTATCAACAGATTTACGCCCAGTGACAAATTTGTTATGAGATGTGTTAGTGAATCAGACCCGGAGTTCGGAGCAGCCCGTCTTACTACCAGTTTTCATAATCATTACACCGACCGCACTAATTCTTTGGCGGAAATGTCACATTCGTAATACAATTAAATAACGTTCTCGAAAATACTTCCATCTGAGGTCATCAGTCCCCTAGAACTTAGAACTACTTAAACCTAACTAACCTAAGGACATCACACACATCCATGCCCGAGGCAGGATTCGAACCTGCGACCGTACCGGTGGCGCAGTTCCAGACTGTAGCGCCCAGAACCGCTCGGCCACGACGGTGGTAGTTATTGTATGTTTCGCGCATAGATCTTTTGACAGATGCATGATCTCTACTAACCTTCACGTGTCGCCATTTTGCGTTATCTTTTGAACCGTGAGTGCAACAGCCTCAGCTCCCTCAGCATCTTCGGAAAACATGAAGTTGGATGAGGAACTAAAGTCTAATGTCATCCAACTTAATGTAGGTTCACTTACAGTTATTAACGACTTGATGCACACATGTGTATTGCCAAGCTGACGGTGCACAGTGCGACCCCAAAGACAATTATATACAATCTGAAGATATTTAACATTAATAGTCATGTATCTAAGACATATTGTCGTTTTAGTATTCAGTTGTTCTATTACTCATACTCTGATGTCATTGTCATTACGTGTTAAGGACATGTGCTCACCTTTTATTTACCAGTGTGAGCTTGTTTTTACTAAATATGACGTGCTCTCACGATTATTTACTGATGCGTTACAAGATGGTGATTTTACATCTGGTGTTTCGTGGGGTGCCAATATTTTTCTTAATTTATGGCGAACTTTAAGTGTCCTGCAATATATGTTAAAATGTAAGTACATATTTCGTAATTTTACAGCAATTTACATGCATGATTTAAGAAATTTTATATCTTTTGAAATTTTACGTGGTCTTATTATAAGCAATATAAGCTTTTAGCAAGTACTTGAAAATGGCATAAAAGGATGATACCTGAGTTGTAATTAAATAAACAATAAAACAGCCAAATGGCGGTGTGTTCATGTAAAAAAAGCTTAACAAATTCTTATTGTCGTGGATTTTGTCACGGTTAACCAATAGTGGTGTGGCGGGGGGGAGCAAGGCAGAGAATGTCTCCCACTGCATTACACGTTTCCAAACCCAGTCAACCAAAAGACTTGCACATTGATACGCGCGGTGAAATGCGCCTTCTACCAAAATAATTATTGTGACCCAATCACAGTTCCTGTTACTTGGGACTAAACAACATTCCTTTGTGGTATGGCTGCAGACAACGACCGATCTTACGGTCTCAAGTTCTGAGTGGCTCACCTTGCTTTTAGATCTTTATATTGCCAAAAAGATTCCTTTTAGTGCCTTGCACAATGCAGTATTTACGGGACACAGGCCCTCTTCCTACGCACCTGCTGTGAGAAGATGTAAGACAGTGACTTCCCTGTCCTATACCTGCTCGCGGGCTGCTTTCGGTTTATGAGAACCTTGTTCTTTTAAGTTAACTTCCTTGGCACGAACTAGCTAAAGAAAGCGCCTAAGGCTGCAGAAAATAACAGGTCCCCCTCTCCGTAATAAAGGAAATGAGAAGAAAAAGTAATCAGCTGCGCAGTGATTTAGTGCACACCGTCTTCCGCTTTCATGTAGCTTTAAAAATAGACTATAACTGATTATTGGCATATGCAGATTACATTATTAAAAAGGTTGCGTAACAGTTTGGGCATAAACTGCGACGGAGAAGGCAGGTGTAGTGTGGCCTGAAAGCGCAGTGTCAAAATGTGACAAATCATGATCTAATTGGATAAAATAAGGCACATTCAATGAACTAGAAATTTTATTCTGTTAATGAAGAGAAGGCACTCAGGGCTTCTACAGAGGAAGCGAGGAGCCGGCTTACTTTCATGTTTATACTGATTCTGTAATGTAGGTGAGACATACTGGCACCAGGTGAGGTCACGTAGATGAGGGAAACGGCGAGGTCACAACCAAAGTAACTTCATGTTTATTTAAATAGACAACTGATGACAGAGGAAAGACGCAGTGTATTTCTCGCTTCTTGAGCTTGGAAGCTACCACAAGTACCTTAATTCAACCGAAAAAATTGTAATTGTTATAACTAAATCAAAAAAATATTGGTGTCAAACATAAATCTGGCAGGAAGAGACCCACTTACCACTGAAAGTAGTTGCTGTTATGAGGTGGCGTGCGTGCGCGTGGCAACTGTATAACCTGGTTGCAGGGCCAAATATGATTAGGCAACTGCTACGGCAAAATGACGGCAACGCAGACAAGCGACAACTAACAATATTATATTAATAGAAACTGTATTAAAATTTGTGGTGGAAAAACAGTGCTTGGCAATAGTTCAGTCTTAACTTGCACTGATATTTCTTTAACTTTGGTCTAATCCTGATTCCAGTGAACTACAGCTGCAATCACTTGTAGAATGTCCAGTTTGGCTCTTCGTGGCTGCGACTGATGAGTCCCAATGCGGTCTTTAGACTGCTGACGCTATGTTAACACTGTCTGAGTCAAGCTATATGCTGGCTTATACAGGGTGTTTCAAAAATGACCGGTATATTTGAAACGGCAATAAAAACTAAACGAGCAGCGATAGAATTACACCGTTTGTTGCAATATGCTTGGGACAACAGTACATTTTCAGGCGGACAAACTTTCGAAATTACAGTAGTTACAATTTTCAACAACAGATGGCGCTGCAAGTGATGTGAAAGATATAGAAGACAACGCAGTCTGTGCGTGCGCCATTCTGCACGTCGTCTTTCTGCTGTAAGCGTGTGCTGTTCACAACGTGCAAGTGTGCTGTAGACAACATGGTTTATTCCTTAGAACAGAGGATTTTTCTGGTGTTGGAATTCCATCGCCTAGAACACAGTGTTGTTGCAACAAGACGAAGTTTTCAACGGAGGTTTAATGTAACCAAAGGACCGAAAAGCGATACAATAAAGGATCTGTTTGAAAAATTTCAACGGACTGGGAACGTGACGGATGAACGTGCTGGAAAGGTAGGGCGACCGCGTACGGCAATCACAGAGGGCAACGCGCAGCTAGTGCAGCAGGTGATCCAAGAGCGGCCTCGGGTTTCTGTTCGCCGTGTTGCAGCTGCGGTCCAAATGACGCCAACGTCCACGTATCGTCTCATGCGCCAGAGTTTACACCTCTATCCATACAAAATTCAAACGCGGCAACCCCTCAGCGCCGCTACCATTGCTGCACGAGAGACATTCGCTAACGATATAGTGCACAGGATTGATGACGGCGATATGCATGTGGGCAGCATTTGGTTTACTGACGAAGCTTATTTTTACCTGGACGGCTTCGTCAATAAACAGAACTGGCGCATATGGGGAACCAAAAAGCCCCATGTTGCAGTCCCATCGTCCCTGCATCCTCAAAAAGTACTGCTCTGGGCCGCCATTTCTTCCAAAGGAATCATTGGCCCATTTTTCAGATCCGAAACGATTACTGCATCACGCTATCTGGACATTCTTCGTGAATTTGTGGCGGTACAAACTGCCTTAGACGACACTGCGAACACCTCGTGGTTTATGCAAGATGGTGCCCAGCCACATCGCACGGCCGACGTCTTTAATTTCCTGAATGAATATTTCGATGATCGTGTGATTGCTTTGGGCTATCCGAAACATACAGGAGGCGGCGTGGATTGGCCTCCCTATTCGCCAGACATGAACCCCTGTGACTTCTTTCTGTGGGGACACTTGAAAGACCAGGTGTACCGCCAGAATCCAGAAACAATTGAACAGCTGAAGCAGTACATCTCATCTGCATGTGAAGCCATTCCGCCAGACACGTTGTCAAAGGTTTCGGGTAATTTCATTCAGAGACTACGCCATATTATTGCTACGCATGGTGGATATGTGGAAAATATCATACTATAGAGTTTCCCAAACCGCAGCGCCATCTGTTGTTGAAAATTACTGTAATTACTTGAAACTACTGTAATTTCGAAAGTTTGTCTGCCTGAAAATGTACTGTTGTCCCAAGCATATTGCAACAAACGGTGTATTTCTATCGCTGCTTGTTTAGTTTTTATTGCCGTTTCAAATATACCGGTCATTTTTGAAACGCCCTGTATCTGCATTTGGATGATGGATGTCCATTTGGCAGAAGATAGAAGCATAAATTAGATCTTTCCAGAAGCGTCCTCTAAGGAGTCTAACCGTAATTATTGTGCGCGTGAGTTCTAGGTTTCTCGATGCTGTTCTATGTATAATCCGCTGATGATCGTTACTACTACAACATGTAACTTTTGTACCTATGTGCAACATGATGTTCCGAGATATCTGATGATGGCAACGTTCGAAACGTGTAATATAGGAATAGTAAAGTCAACTTTCATCCAGTCATCGACTTTTTCTTCAGCGCCTTATTCAGCGTTTTGCAGACTGGACATATTTTTCAACATGGTTGTATACTTCCTTTGTGACTTCATGTCGCAGCTATGTTGCTGTTCTGTGAACAGCTGTGTTCCGTTTCTCCTGGGGGAAACAACAGTAATAGTCAACGGAGTGATGATAGAAAGATATACTGAAGCGTCAAATAAACTGGTATAGCCATGGGCATTCAAATACAGAGATATGTAAACAGTCAGAATACGGCACTGCAGTCGGAAACGACTATACAACGCAAGTGTCTGGCGCAATTGTTAAATCGGCTACTGCTGATACAATGGCAGGCTTCGAAATTTAAGTGAGTTTGAACGTGGTGTTATAGTCGGCGCAAGAGCTATAGGACACAGCATATACGGGATAGCGATGAAGTGGGTACGACCATCTCACGAGTGTATCGTGAATATCAGGAATCCGGCAAAACATCAAATCTCCGACATAGCTACGGCCGGAAAAAGATTCTGCAACAACGGGACCAACGTAGACTGAAGAGAATCGTTCACCGTGATAGCAGTGCAGCCCTTCCACCAATTTCAGCAGATTTCAATGCTGGGCCGTCAACAAGTGTCAGCGTGCGAACTATTCAACGAAACGTCATCGATATGGGCTTTCGCAGCCGAAGGCCCACTCGTGTACCCTTGACGACTGACCGACACAAAGCTGTACGCCTCGCCAGGGCTCGTCAACACCGATATTGGACTTTTGATGACTTTAAACACATTACCTGGACGGATGAGTCTCATTTCAAATTGTATCGAGCGGATGGAAGTGTACGAGTATGGAGACAACCTAATGAATCCATGGACACTACATATCAGCATGGGACTGTTCAACCTCGTGGAGGCTCTGTAATGGTGTGGGACGTGTGGAGTTGGAGTGATATGGGACCCTTAATACGTCTACATACGAATCTGACAGGTGACATGTACGTAAGCATCCTGTCTGTTCATCTGCATCCATTCGTGTCCATTGTGCATTCTGACGGACGTGGACAATTGCAGCAGGACAGTGCGACATGCCACACGTTCAGAATTGCTACAGAGTGTCTCCAGGAACACTCCTCTGAGCTTCCGCTGGCGACCTAACTCCCCAGACATGAACTTTATTGAACATATCTGTGAGGCCTTGCAACGTGCTGTTCAGAAGAGATCTGCATCCCTCGTACTCTTACGAATTTATGGACAGCCCTGAAGGATTCACGCTGTCAATTCCCTCCATCGCTACTTCCGACGTTAGTCGAGTCCGTGCCACGTCGTGTTGCGGCACTTCTGCGTGCTAGCGCGGGCCCTACACGATATAAGGCACGTGTACCAATTTCTTTGGCTCTTCAGTATATGTTAGTGGCGTAAATGAATCCATCTGGTTGGACAGCTTTTATCGTATTTATTATATGTCAGGGAAGGACGATTTCGAATCGTAGAAAGCCCCACTTCGATCTGGAAGGAGAAGGTGTTATTTTAGATTTAGGGCGAAAAGGTAAAACAGCTCTGTCTTAGTCACTTTATCAGTCAAAGCTGATTGGATACACTTCTGACCTATTGTTTCACTGATACACTTACTAAATAAATAGTTCTCTCAGTTAAGATGATATTTCATTGTAACTTATTGCTCCCAGCAGTTACTTAAAGAGCATCGATGACATAAATGTCTCTTTGTTTTCAGAAGATTTTCTTGTACTAGAATGTTCGCCAGTGGTGGCCGTGCAAAGAGCCTAAAATGAATACTTTAATTGTTCCAGCATAAAATCTCACAACTGCATTCCACACCACGATTTCGTTATAATCGTCAGTTTCAAGTACCCTAGACGAACTTTTGTTAGAGCAGACGTGCGTGATTATCCGGTAGCCTATTTGCTGTAATATAGCTGCTGTGAGTTGTGACGAAGTTGTGCCTAAAGTGTGTTGGTCCAAATTGGTGTTATTCGGTGGCAGTTCAGTTCTGTGTCAAATGAGGGATATAACTGGTGGAGGAAGTGCTGATCGAAGAAACGGACTCGGCGAGGCTTATTAAAAGGGTAATACACATAACAGGTTCCGTGTAAACTGGAACATTTTATTTCTGTGTGAATTTGTGATTTCCACATCTCGGAACTGCTATCCTGAGAGCTGTTGAGATTTCCGAGGACGTGGAAAAGAACCAGTTGGTGGTTAGTCGATGACTGTTAGCGCTATATTCTTCCAGTCCAGTGGTCACATCTTGGAATTTATCTTGTAAGTACAATCGTATGGCTACAGGGGAGAAATCATTCTGTTAGCCTGCCACTCGTTTAAACTAAACTTCAGTGTTCATATGAAATTACGAATTTGGTTCCTACTCTGAAATATATCCACGGGCACTGAATACGATCCACCAACAACGCAGTCTGACTAGAAATATGGAGTTTAGGAGATGAGAAAACTTACACATAGAGCAACGAAAGGCGGGAGGTGGATTACTCGGAAATTAACGAAGCTGAGACTGGAATTAGAACATTGATTGCCAACCCCATACCTCAAAGAGTGATAAATTTGGTCTTATAGCCTTAATCCGTATAGGAAAAATGTGTTTGTCATTTGTAGCCTAGTAGTATAATAATGTGAAAACAGAGAACTTGTATGGTGGTCGTAACAATTTACGATAACGCCTTCTCTGTCACCGCGTGACTAGAAGGACAGCATTTACTTCGTCTTACCGGAATTACTGAAAAGTTCTTACGCAAAATAATTGCAAGCGTTGTTTATGTATGTATCATAGCCGCCGAACAGACCGCGACACAGGTGAATGGAGCAAACTACGTGTGAAGCAAATAGTATACATACATGCAAGTAAGGTACACGTGGTGGAATTTGTGAACGAAGATAATAAGCTCGCGAGGACCAAACTTGTGACAAATCGATTATAAAGTTTGAGTAAGCAAGGCACATGGAGTTAATCTTTATGGACATCATATTAAAGCGAGACAGTTGAGACTGAAATTAAAACATTGACTGCCAACACCATACCTCAAAGTGTGATAAACTGGGTCTTATAGCCTCGATTTGTACCGGGAAAGAGTGTTTGTCGTTTGTGGCCTAGTAGTCTAATAACCTGAAAACAGGGAGCATGTATGGTGCAAGTAAGAATTTATGATGACACCTTCTCCGTCATCCGAACATCATAGCACAAAATTCCTTAAAAATAACATTGCAAATTTCTCAAAAATGATCTTGCGATTGAGGAAACCTGTTTGTAAGTCACTTAAATTTTCGTTTGGTTAACTCGCAAACGGATACAAATATTCACTGTTCTGACATCATCAAATATGAGAACAAACACAAAACATTTTTCACGGCAAGTCGGAAAGCAAAAGGCATCGCGAAAAGGACACAATTTTACATAACGCCAACACACTCGTGTTTTCCAGTCACATGACTACAATCCGAATATTCGCGGCTAGCTGCAATCTCACCATCATGCTAAAACTTAGTGCCGAATGCGCGCCTATCAAATATACAATCAAGTGTCTAAATCACTTCTGCTCGATGTGCTGCCCAGGAAGATCGTGGTTTGGACTTAAAACTGCACGTGACGTCCAAAGATTAGGCACCTAGTACTCTGATTGATGGGGACTGGTCGTAACTTTCGCTTCTCCGCAAGAGATACCTGCCTACTGTATGCGGCAAAGATGTACCGATCCAGTGGACAGAGTCGGCTAGTGATGGATCGTCTGTGGGCTGACAAGTGCGCGATTTATGGAAGATGCTCGCGCCGTAGCGTCCGTCCTTCAGTTTGTGTCAAAGTTAACGTTGCCTTTGGGTTTAAAACACGGCTAGTTACCCTCATAAATGCCGGTTCACTAATATAGAACTGCAGATAGTTGATCTGGGTGCTCTGAATAGCAATTTCTTCAATGAAAAAGCGCAATTGCGTCGCCGAGTGGGAGAGTCTACGTTGCAAAGACGCTTTTGTTAAGCAGAGAGGAAGCAGACTTTCCAGAAAGAATCTTTCGCCCTGTAGTGGAGTGTGCGCTGTTTTGAACCTTCCTGGCAAATTAAAAGTGTTTTCCGTACTTGGACTCGAACCTGAAACTTTGCCTTTCACGGGAAATTCTCTTCTGAAGCGTGTCACATTATTGATTGCGGTAAGTGATGATCGACCCGTCACTCGGCTGTTATCTAAGACATGAACTAAGCGGTGCGTATACAGGATCGCTGGACGGAGTAAGAGGAGAGGACAGTCATAGAGTGAGATGGAGGCGGGTAGTTGGTAAGAAGTGAAGCTCTGGAAGTGACTGTGATCATCGACAGAGAGCATGTTAGCCATCCCTCTGCGCGCACAGATAGAGGGCAGAGTGCCACTCAGGTCCAGCTCCCGGCTGGTATCTTTTTCTGCGTTTTCCTCGTACTATGTTTATTAATTTCATGAGTGTTTTTCCGTTTAAGAGGTTTAACCTCGTGTTTTTGTAAGTGTAAATTCATTCGCTCTGTAGCGGAGTAGTTGATCATTGAACAGCCAGCTACATAGCTCGTTAACGCATCAGCGTCCATTGGTGACACATCAGGAAGGTAGCAGGTTGCATGTCTACGATTCTGTCCGCTTTTATAGTTTATTTCTTGAGTTGCTCTTGCTAGGATAGTCAGGATATGAGCATGCTATGTGTGGATGCAGGAGGAGCTGGCTGCAGTTTCTACATATACATCTACATCGATACTCTGCAAATCACATTTAAGTGCCTGGCAGAGGGTTCGTCGAACCACCATCACAATTCTCTATTATTCCAATCTCGTAAAGCGCGCGGAAAGAACTAACTCCTATATATTTCCGTACGAGCTCAGATTTCCCTTATTTTATCATGGTGATAGTATCTCCGTATGTAGGTAGGTGTCAACAAAATATTTTCTCATTCGGAGGAGAAAGTTGGTGCTTGGATTTTCGTGAGAAGATTCCGTCGCAACGAAAAACGCCTTTCTTTTAATGATGTCCAGCCCAAATCCTGTGTTATTTCTGTGACACTCTCTCCCATATTACACGATAATACAAACATACGCAGCCGTTTTCTGAAAGAGGACAGACAAACGTAATGTAGGCAGTCTCCTTAGTAGGTCTGTTGCATTTTCTAAGTGTCCCGCCAATAAAACGCAGTCTTTGGTTAACCTTCCTCACAACATTTTCTATGTGTTCCTTCCAATTTAAGTTGTTCGTAATTGTAATACCTAGGTATTTAGTTGAATTTACGGCTTTTAGATTAGACTGATTTATAGTGCAACCGAAATTTAACGAGTTCCTTTTAGCACTCATGTGGATGACCTCACACTTTTCGTTATTTAGAGTCAACTGCCAATTTTTGCACCATTCAGATAGCTTTTCTAAATCGATTTGCAATTTGTTTTAATATTCTGATGATTTTATTAGCCGATAAACGACAGCGTCATCTGCAAACAACCTAAGACGGCTGCTCAGATTGTCTCCCAATCGATAAGGAACAGCAAAGGGCCTATAACACTACCTTGCGGAACGCCAGAAATCACTTCTGTTTTGCTCGATGACTTTCCGTCAACTACTACGAACTGTGACCTCTCTGACAGGAAATCACAAATCCAGTCACATAACTGAGACGATATTCCATAAGCACGCAATTTCACTACAAGCCGCTTGTGTGGTACAGTGTCAAAAGCCTTCCGGAAATCCAGAAATACCGAATCGATCTGAAATCCCTTGTCAATAGCACTCAACACTTCCTGTGAATAAAGAGCTAGTTGTGTTTCACAGGAACGATGTTTTCTAAACCCATGTTGACTTGTGTCAATAGACAGTTTTCTTCGAAGTGATTCACAATGTTTGAACACAATATATGTTCCAAAATCCTGCTGCATATCGACGTTAGCAATATGGGCCTGTGTCAGCAGCTCGTGGTCGTGCGGTAGCGTTCTCGCTTCCCACGCCCGGGTTCCCAGGTTCGATTCCCGGCGGGGTCAGGGATTTTTTCTGCCTCGTGATGACTGGGTGTTGTGTGCTGTCCTTAGGTTAGTTAGGTTTAAGTAGTTCTAAGTTCTAGGGCACTGATGACCATAGATGTTAAGTCCCATAGTGCTCAGAGCCATTTGAGCCAATATGGGCCTGTAATTTAGTGGATTACTCCTGCTACCTTTCTTGAATATTGGTGTGACCTGTGCAACTTTCCAGTCTTTGGCTACGGGTCTTTCGTGGAGCGAACGGTTGTATATGATTCGCAAACAGCTCAATGAGCTTTTGGCAAAGGTCAATTACTTTCAGAGTACTGCCTCGGGGTGTACCGGTGGCGGAGAATCTGGCGCGCCGCATGGGACACCTCATGTGTCGCTTGTTTTGCCCACAACCTCTGCTTCCGAGGCGCCTCCCAGTGCACCCGACTCGGTGGATCCGCCCCCACAGCAGGGTGAGTGGCGGGTGGTAGCACGTTCGCGTCGCTCGAGGGTATTCTCGGAGTCATTGGCCGTATCCACGATACAGTTTCATGTTATGATTTCACGTGTCCACCCACCTGTGCTAAGGCCATAGTTCGTAATTACAACCCTTTGTCCACTTGTTAATTGTATCTTTGATTCAGTGGTTAAATCATTTGTTTAATGTCTTACGGTAATAATTCAAATTTTTGTAGTGACCACTAGTTTCCTTCTGTAGTTCGATAAGCTCCTTCATTAATACATCCGTGTGAGGTGCAGAACCCATAACTTCATGCTTAATTGGACCATCTGCAGTAGTTTTCAGTCAATAATAAATTATCTGTTGTGCAACATTGTTTCTCTTGAATTTGCATGATCTTACGAGGAGTTTCCCTTCCTAGCAGATCACCGGGGATCGCACTTACAGCATCTTGAGGATGCGCTAAACATAAACTTCGTGGCAGATTAAAACTGTGTGCCGGACCGAGTTTCAAACTCAGGACCTTTGCCTTTCGCGGGCAAGTGCTCTGCCAAGTGAGCTACCAAGCACGACTCACGCACCGTCCTCACAGCTTTCCTTCCGCCAGTATCTCGTCTGCTACCTTCCAAACTTTACAGAAGCTCTCCTGCGAAACTTGCAGGACTAGCACTCCTGAAAGAAGGATATTGCGGAGACACGGATTAGCCACAGCCTGGGACATGTTTGCAGAATGAGATTTTTCACTGTGCAACGGCGTGTGCGCTGATATGAAACTTCCTGGCAGATTAAAACTGTGTGCCACACCGAGACTCGAACTCGGGACCTTTGCCTTCCACGAGCAAGTGCTAGTCCAGGAGTGCTAGTCCTTCAAGGTTCGCAGGAGAGCTTCTGTAAAGTTTGGAAGGTAGGAGACGAGATACTGGCGGAAGTAAAGCTGTGAGGACGGGGCGTGAGTCGTGCTTGGGTAGCTCATTTGGTAGAGCACTTGCCCGCGAAAGGCAGAGGTCCGGAGTTCGAGTCTCGGTCCTGCACACTGTTTTAATCTGCCAGGAAGTTTCATATCAGCGCACACTCCGCTGCAGAGTGAAAATCTTATTCTGGATAAGTTAAATAGTTGACCAACAGTTCACAAGGGACCTCGGCTAACTGCCTGATTTCGCAACTTCAGAGCAACTGTCGAAATTTGTTAAGCATTTAGACTTCTTAGCAGATCACCTTTGTCACTGAAGAATGCTCGATTTGTCGGTAACCCAAAGTGTTCTTATTGAATCAACAGTCTCTACAGGTCACAATAATATAAGATTCATGACCATATTTGGCAATGTAATCATCAGGAATTCAGGGGACACCTAGTGTCACGACCCCGCAAAAAAAAAGACATTTTACTAAAAGCGTTTATATTTTCTCATACACAGATATCCAGGCTTCTCAGGGAACTTTCGAAGTATGTGCCAAGATATACTACGTTTAACGCAGGATAGTTTTCAGTTGCTTGCTTGTGGGCTATCCCACGTGGATGAGTTTGTGGCCTGACCACCTGCAGATAACACTCTAGGTTGATTGGTTGATTCGGGGGAGGGGACCAAACAGCGAGGTCATCGGTCCCATTGGATTAGAGAAGGATGGGGAAGGAAGTCGGCGATGCGCTTTCAAAGGAACCATCCCCGCATTGGCCTGAAGCGATTTAGGGAAATCACGGAAAACCTAAATCAGGATGGCCAGCCGCGCGTTTGAACCGTCGTCCTGCCGAATGTGAGACAAATGTGCTAACCACTGCGCCACCTCGCTCGGTGGATAACACTCTCGTGTAGACACACATAAGCTGAGCGTAACTGCTGTCAACAACAAATCCAACACGGGTCGTTAGACCACAGGTAGAACATGCAAACTACAGGAAGCTGAGTAGGGGTAGACAGGAAGTAAAAGACTCTCCCGTACGAAAAAAAAAATTTCAGAAAGACTGACTTCCGGGGTGAAAAACGACTGATAGAAGCAGAACTGCCCTCTTTTACTCAGTCCACAGCCACAGTCTGCAGACCTGAATGCACAATCGTATTTCTAAGAGAAATACGGATAAAAAGTTACTCCACACTACGATTTCTTGTTGTGTAAATTATGTCGCTGCCAAAGTTTCGAGAGTTTATTGTTATTATAGTTTTTAAGTACGTTGCACGACACACGTACTTCCAAAATTATCGAAGGA
The DNA here is from genome assembly GCF_021461395.2 of Schistocerca americana. Lineage (NCBI taxonomy): Eukaryota > Metazoa > Arthropoda > Insecta > Orthoptera > Acrididae > Schistocerca > Schistocerca americana. The sequence goes on along the minus strand of NC_060119.1, from coordinate 238,196,534 downwards.
TTTCTTTTCAAATGCTGTGTTTTCTGAAACGCATTTTCTGGGAAGTTACGTTTAAGAGATGTACTAAGCACTGATGTAAAAGGAATTATAATTTTTACATTAAAATATTTTATATTTTTACTTTTATTATTACTAAAATCGTAGGCATGCTGAAAGCAGAAGTGATGACAAGTTCTGTTTGGGCTGGTGAGGAGAGGAGGGGGATAAAAGGATAAAAAAACAGCGACTAACCCTCCTCTCTCCACCCTCCCCCTCAATAAGAACCGAATCCTTGATACGCGCCTGAGGAAAGTTGCCTTAATGTCAGTGGAAATACTTTGAATTCTGCATGCACTGACGGCATTCCCGAGTGTAACACTGTGCTCTACTTTTGAGGAAAAAAATTCATATCCTTGCCAGCCTCCAAACAATGGAAATATTCCAGCTGTCATACAATTCTGAATGCCGTCCGAAGATCCCGCTGAGATTCTAGCCCAGCTCAATGACTACAGCAATTTAGCTCGTCACAGTTTGAGGGCGTAAAATTACTCTCCAGACTGAAATCCGAATAGAAATATTTACTCCTCCAGCTACCCATCCCATATTGGTACGGAAAAGATATTGTGTAGAATAATAATCGCTACCAGTCACAATAGAAAGTGATTTTATTTAATGCACGGCTGGTATGTTCAAGTGGTTCTACACTCATTTACATATTTCAGTGCTCGATGTTGGAGATCACTTTGGTGATAACTAAATAGACATAACTGAAAGAATTGCAAGTTGCTAAGCGACATGTGTTAGTTCTGTTGTATTATAGTATTTACATACAGCTCGATTATCCTTAACGTTTCCACTCTACATTCATCCCAAATGGTTCAAATGGCTCTGAGCACTATGGGACTTAACATCTATGGTCATCAGTCCCCTAGAACTTAGAACTACTTAAACCTAACTAACCTAAGGACATCACACAACACCCAGCCATCACGAGGCAGAGAAAATCCCTGACCCCGCCGGGAATCGAACCCGGGAACCCGGGCGTGGGAAGCGAGAACGCTGCCGCACGACCACGAGATGCGGGCCATTCATCCCACTTTTTACAAAAAATATCTCGATTTTTTCATACATTAACCGTAAATTATACATTGTGGTAAATATTCGTTCTTCCACGATCTGTCTTTGTTACAGTAGATGTTAACAACCTCTAAAGTGTTTACATATGAAAACAGAAGTTATGATCAAAGACCTTAGATCTAAGAAGTTCGAAGATGTTACACATATGGAAACATAACAGATATTACAATTATGAAAATGAAATTGTTACATTATTATGGAGTCAACTGTCATTTATAAATATATAGAATGGTTGCTGGCAAATCAGATAATGTTCTAATCATTATGGTGTTTAAAAATGTTTTTGTAAGAAATGCGATGTGGAGACGTTATGGGTACTCCAGCTGTATGTTAATACTGTAAGAATTTGCAACACATTTCGTCGATTTGGCTATCATCACATTACTTGTTTTTTCTTTAAACAGTGATCTCCAATACTGAGCACTGACACATGTACGAGTGATTGGATGTAAAACTATCTAAAGATTGTCACAACCCCAAAACTAGTCGTACATTACTCTACACGCACTACAGCAATAGTCACAGAGTTCAGCTGCATCCATTATGGATAAAATTCACTTATGGAAAAGATACGTTACAGGATTCATAGGAAAGCCACTGTCTATCTCTTACTGTGTGCAAACTCCTGACAAATAGAATGAGTGGGTATAAGCTAGGAAATTATTCATTTGCTAATAACATTTTTATGAATTTAGGTATAGCTCTTATCAGGCGTTGGTCAGGAAGTGCCATAGTATTCCGTAGTCGCTACCATAGTTCTAGTTAAATTAGGTAGCATTTGGCTGTAAGACGTAGACTGCTCCTGTCACCAATCCACCAATGGGAGACTGGCATTGCCCAGAATCCGCTCCCACTGTATTGCCGCTTCTGCTGCACAAAGCATTATTGTTCCTTCCCGTTATACAGTAGAAAACTTCTCCGGAGACGAAAATTTCACTTATTTCAAGAAAATGAATCTCCGCCCATAATTAACTATAGTCGAGACTGCGCAAGAGAATCTCCGACAGCTGGCCGCACTATTGCCAGATTTCAATTGTGATGTGCTAATTGCTGCAGCCGTATACAGAACTGTGACAACACTGAGGCGTTTACAGAATCTCTTTACGTGATTGGTTGAGATAGGTGCACGAAGCTGCGGCATCCTGCCCACTCCAATTGTCAGGGATCAACTTACACCGACTCAACTATAGTTCATGCTGGCGTTGAAAACTGTGTTTCTCGCTGTGGAGCGGCGGGTATTGAGGCTTTCCTGTATTTGACGGCGCTGATTTTCTTGTTGCTCACCGTGGCGCGGCGGTCGTATTCAGACGCCCTAGGTTACTGTTTTAATATACTGATCTTTTATTTTGAATGTTCATTCTTTTAAAACCGCGAGAGAGCACGTAATATAAAATTGTACTAAATTAATCACAAATTACGTGATATCTAACATGTTCAGAAAGATTTCACGTTGAAAGATCACTCAAAATTGCACTCAAAGTTGTTCGCTGCACCTGCATCATAGATAATACATCATACGTTAGTGTACTGTTGATACCATATTGCGAATAGTCGAGCGTGAGCCGCGGCCCGCCGGCAGATCTAGCGTGGGTCATCGGTGGTATAAGCTGGCATGAACATGTTAAAATCAACAGGTTTTTGATATGCGAATTCCAAAATTCTTATCTGATATTTGTACAACATAAAGACTTCATAAACTTCATGCATTTTAGGAATTAAAAATGACAAACATACCATATGTGAATTTCAGAATGTTAGATTAATCTGCCAGGAAGTTTCATGTTACATGATGCTTACAGATTGTGTTGTTGTTGTGGTCTTCAGTCCTGAGACTGGTTTGATGCAGCTCTCCATGCTACTCTATCCTGTGCAAGCTTCTTCATCTCCCAGTACCTACTTCAACCTACATCCTTCTGAATCTGCTTAGTGTATTTATCTCTTGGTCTCCCTCTACGACTTTTACCATCCACGCTGCCCTCCAATACTAAATTGGTGCTCCCTTGATGCCTCAGAACATGTCCTACCAACCGATCCCTTCTTCTAGTCAAGGTGTGCTACAAATTTCTCTTCTCCCCAATTCTATTCAATACCTCCTCACTAGTTATGTGATCCACCCATCTAATCTTCAGTATTCTTCTATAGCACCACATTTGGAAAGCTTCTATTCCCTTCTTGTCCAAACTATTTATCGTCCACGTTTCACTTCCATACACGGCCACACTCCATACAAATACTTTCAGAAACGACTTCGTGTCACTTAAATCTATACTCGATGTTAACAAATTTCTATTCTTCAGAAACGCATTCCTTGCCATTGTCAGTCTACATTTTATATCCTCTCTACTTCGACCATCATCAGTTATTTTACTCCTCAAATAGCAAAACTCCTTCACTACTTTAAGCGTCTCATTTCCTAATCTAATACCCTCAGCATCACCCGATTTAATTCGACTACATTCCATTATCCTCGTTTTTTTTTTTGTTGATGCTCATCTTATATTCTCCTTTCAAGATACTGTCCATTCCGTTCAACTGCTCTTCCAGGTCCTTTGCTGTGTGTGACAGAATTACAATGTCATCGGCGAACCTCAAAGTTTTTATTTCTTGTCTATGGATTTTAATTCCTAATCCGAATTTTTCTTTTGTTCAATATACAGATTGAATAACATCGGGGATAGGCTACAACCCTGTCTCACTCCCTTCCCAACCACTGCTTCCCTTTCATGCCCCTCGACTCTTATAATTGCCATCCTGTTTCTGTACAAATTGTAAATAGCCTTTCGCTCCCTGTATTTTACTCCTGCCACCTTCAGAATTTGAAAGAGAGTATTCCAGTCAACATTGTCAAAAGCTTTCTCTAAGTCTACAAATGCTAGAAACGTAGGTTTGCCTTTCCTTAATCTATTTTCTAAGATAAGTCGTAGGGTCAGTAATGCCTCACGTGTTCCAACATTTCAGTAATGCCTCACGTGTTCCAACATTTCTACGGAATCCAAACTGATCTTCCCCGAGGTCGGCTTCTACCGGTTTTTTCATTAGTCTGTAAAGAATTCGTGTTAGTATTTTGCAGCAGTGACTTATTAAATTGGTAGTTCGGTAATTTTCACATCTGCCAACACCTGCTTTCTTTGGGATTGGAATTATTATATTCTTCTTGAAATCTGAGGGTATTTCACCTGTCTCATACATCTTGCTCATCAGATGGTAGAGTTTTGTCAGGGTTGGGTGTCCCAAGGCTTTCAGTAGTTCTAATGGAATGTTGTCTACTCCGGGGGCCTTGTTTCGACTCAGGTCTTTCAGTGCTCTGTCAAACTCTTCGCGCAGTATCATATCTCCCAGTTCATCTTCATCTACATCCTCTTCCATTTCCGAAATATTGTCCTCAAGTACATCACCCTTGTATAGACCCTCTATATACCCCTTCCACCTTTCTGCTTTCTCTTCTTTGCTTAGAACTGTGTTTCCATGTGAGCTCTTGATGTTCGTGCAAGAGGTTCTCTTTTCTTCAAAAGTCACTTTAATTTTCCTGTTGTTGTTGTTGTTGTTGTTGTCTTCAGTCCTGAGACTGGATTGATGCAGCTCTCCATGCTACTCTATCCTGTGCAAGCTTCTTCATCTCCCAGTACTTACTGCAATCTACATCCTTCTGAATCTGTTTAGTGTATTCATGTCTTGGTCTTCCTCTACGATTTTTACCCTCCATGTAGGCAGTATCTATCTTAACCCTAGTGAATATGCCCCTACATCCTTACATTTGTCCTCTAGCCATCCCTGGTTAGACATTTTACACTATCGATCTCATTTTTGAGACGTTCATTTACTGAATTTTAATATTTTCTCTTTTCATCAATTAAATTCAATATTTCTTCTGTTACCCAAGGAGTTCTACTAGCCCTCGTCTTTTTACCTACTTGATCCTCTGCTGCCTTCACTACTTCACCCCACAAAGCTACCCATTCTTCTTCTACTGTATTTCTTTCCCACATTCCTCTCAATCGTTCCCTAACGCTCTCCCTGAAACTCTCTACAACCTCTGGTTCTGTCAGTTCATCCAGATCCGATCTCCTTAAGTTCCCACCTTTTATGCAGTTTTTCAGTTTTAATCTACAGTTCATAACCAATAGATTGTGGTCAGAGCCCACATCTGCCCCTGGAAAGTGTCTTACAATTTAAAACCTGGTTCCTAAATCTCTGTCTTACCATTATATAACCTATTTGAAACCTTCGAATATCTCCAGGCCTCTTCCATGTATATAACCTTCTTTTATGATTCTTGAACCAAGTGTTAGCTATGATTAAGTTACGCTCTGTGCAAAATTCTACCAGGTGGCTTCCTCTTTCATTTCTTACCCCCATTCCATATTCACCTACTACGTTTCCTTCTCTTCCTTTTCCTACTACCGAATTCCAGTCACCCATGACTATTAAATTTTCGTCTCCCTTACTATCTGAATAATTTCTTTTAGCTCATCATACATTTCATCAATATCTTCGTCATCTGCGAAGCTAGTTGGCATATAAACTTGCGCTACTGCGGTTGACGTGGGCTTCGTGTCTATCTTGACTACAATAATGCGTTCACTATGCTGTTTGTAGTAGCTTACCCGCGCTCTTATTTTTTTTATTCATTATTATACCTACTCCTGCATCACCCCTATTTGGTTTTGTATTTATAACCCTGTATTCACCTGACCGGAAGTTTTGTTCCTCCTGCCACCGAACTTCATTAATTCCCACTATATCTCACTTTAACCTATCCATCTCCCTTTTTAAATTTTCTAACTTACCTGGACGATTAATGGATCTGACATTCCACGCTCCGATCCGTAGAACGCCTGATAACGATGTCCTCCTGAGTAGTCCCAAATCGGGGGTCCGAATGGGGGACTATTTTACCTCCGGAATATTTTACCCAAGAGGACGACATCACCATTTAACCACACAGTATAGCTGCATGCCTTCGGGAAAAATTACGGCTGCAGTTTCCCCTTGCTTTCAGCCGTTCGCAGTACCTGTACAGAAAGGCCGTTTTGGTTAGTATTACAAGGCCAGATCAGTCAATCATCTAGACTGTTGCCCCTGAAACTACTGAAAAGGCTACTGCCCCTCTTCAGGAACCACACGTTTGTCTGGCCTCTCAACAGATACTCCTCCGTTGTGGTTGTACCTACGGTACGGCTATCTGTATCGCTGAGGCACGCAAGCCTCCCCACCAACGGCAAGGTCCATGGGTCATGAGAGGGTGGGCTTACAGATTATCCACTGAACATATCTTCGGACGCCATAACCGTGTGGTTAATAGGAGGGCTTGCTGGAAAGTAATGCCTCGGGTTTTTTATGTGAAAAGTCTTAAAGTTTTTAAAAATAAAACAGTTTTTATTAACATTCTACACGCTTATTCTTCATTTCTGCATATTAATTTCTCAACATAGTCATCCTGGCGGCGAACACATTTCTCCCAACGACAAACCAATTTTTTGATGTTTTCACAGTAGAATGTTTGATTTGCCGACGGTTTCACAATCTCACCTCTGCTTGCATCCATCCATCACTATCAAAGTGCAGTCCTCGAAGGTCTTCTTTAAGTATCGAAAACAGATGAAAACCGAATGGGGCCAAACAGAGGATGATCGATGACAGTGGACGAATTGCTTCACATGTCAGAGCGCTCACGTGTGGTCTGGCTTGTCATGCTGAAGGAGAAGGTGCTCCATGTGTGAACGAACTCTTTGAATTCTAAACTCAATTAGAGCACACTGTTTCTCACGCACCGACATATTACACTCGACCGTGTTACACACTACAGTTGGGAGCACTCTAGCGGCAGAATGAAGACGTAGAATGTTAATAAAGTTTGTTTTATTTAAAAAGCTTTCTGACTTCTCACATAAAAATTCCGGAGGTATTACCTTTCAGCACATCCTCATAGCTCAGTTGCCATCTATACAACGTCTCTCAGACCTTACAAGAAGCAACTCATTTAATATGATCCATACGAACACAATACAGGATGAAGCGAAATTCGCGCACTCGGCCTTCGCAGCGTGACTCCTCACATGCCAGCGATAAAAAAAATGTCTCTCACAAAATTTCGTACATCCGGCAGAAAAAGTACATTAAAGGGTGGCAATATGGCAACACTGTAACCACATGCATGGTAACTACCTCTATCAGCAGGTCTCAGTTGCGCAGTTAGCGCAGTGGGTAGAGTTTTGGGTTAGCATGTACGAGGCTGGGGGTTCAATCCTGCATTGGGGCGCATTGTTTTTTTATTTGTTAATTTCATTCTGACATTTCACATCGTAAAATACATAGTTTCTTAGGTCACATGTATCCTAAATTTGCAACATGTTGTAACACTGAACATAACAAATACGTAGTTAGACAAATAAGAAATAGACAGTTGAAACAAATGACCTGACATAGGACAGAATAACTATAAAAACAATACCGATTTCGAGATGCTAAAGATGACAGCACAGTACAATAACATAACATCTGGACAGTGACAGTAATGATGTCCATATAAATGACCACATGACCTTCACAACAGAATACGCTGTCCTCAGAGCAACAGATGCTCAAAGCGACCTCAGTGCACATCCAAACATTGCGCAACCCGTCCGATCATACAGTTCTGGACCCTTCTCAGCAAAGCTGCCCCCAAAGTAACAAGAGAGCATGAACACGCGCTACCAATTCCTACACATTCGTCGGCAGAGTAGAGAAAACAGCTTTCGCATCTGTTAGATGAAGTGGTGCAAATAAATACACGCCCACAACGTGGAAAGGGCTTCTTTCAAAGCTGACCAGTCTTCCATTTCTACGATTGTAGAATGTACAAGGGCAGTTCAATAAGTAATGCAACACATTTTTTTTCTGAAACAGGGGTTGTTTTATTCAGCATTGAAATACACCAGGTTATTCCCCAATCTTTTAGCTACACAACACTATTTTTCAACGTAATCTCCATTCAATGCTACAGCCTTACGCCACCTTGAAATGAGGGCCTGTATGCCTGCACGGTACCATTCCACTGGTCGATGTCGGAGCCAACGTCGTACTGCATCAATAACTTCTTCATCATCCGCGTAGTGCCTCCCACGGATTGCGTCCTTCATTGGGCCAAACATATGGAAATCCGACGGTGCGAGATCGGGGCTGTAGGGTGCATGAGGAAGAACAGTCCACTGAAGTTTTGTGAGCTCCTCTCGGGTGTGAAGACTTGTGTGAGGTCTTGCGTTGTCATGAAGAAGGAGAAGTTCGTTCAGATTTTTGTGCCTACGAACACGCTGAAGTCGTTTCTTCAATTTCTGAAGCGTAGCACAATACACTTCAGAGTTGATCGTTTGACCATGGGGAAGGACATCGAACAAAATAACCCCTTCAGCGTCCCAGAAGATTGTAACCATGACTTTACCGGCTGAGGGTATGGCTTTAAACTTTTTCTTGGTAGGGGAGTGGGTGTGGCGCCACTCCATTGATTGCCGTTTTGTTTCAGGTTCGAAGTGATGAACCCATGTTTCATCGCCTGTAACAATCTATGACAAGAAATTGTCACCCTCAGCCACATGACGAGCAAGCAATTCCGCGCACATGGTTCTCCTTTGCTCTTTATGGTGTTCGGTTAGACAACGAGGGACCCAGCGGGAACAAACCTTTGAATATCCCAACTGGTGAACAAGTGTGACAGCACTACCAACAGAGATGTCAAGTTGAGCACTGAGTTGTTTGATGGTGATCCGTCGATCATCTCGAACGAGTATGTTCGCACGCTCCGCCATTGCAGGAGTCACAGCTGTGCACGGCCGGCCCGCACGCGGGAGATCAGACAGTCTTGCTTGACCTTGCGGCGATCATGACACACGCTTTGCCCAACGACTCACCGTGCTTTTGTCCACTGCCAGATCACCGTAGACATTCTGCAAGCGCCTATGAATATCTGAGATGCCCTGGTTTTCCGCCAAAAGAAACTCGATCACTGCCCGTTGTTTGCAACGCACATCCGTTACAGACGCCATTTTAACAGCTCCGTACAGCGCTGCCACCTGTCGGAAGTCAATGAAACTATACGAGTCGAAGCGGGAATGTTTGAAAATATTCCACAAGAAATTTCCGGTTTTTTCAACCAAAATTGGCCGAGAAAAAAAATGTGTTGCATTACTCATTGAACTGCCCTCGTAAGTGCCAATGTTTTCTAGAGGATGTGCTGCTGTCGCTGTTGACGATTAAGATGCGAGATACCGTGCCACCTGGACTACATTTACCAAATAAAAACATTTGGTTCAAGCCAGGATCCAATCATTGACTTCCTGCATGCCAACCCAAAACTCTGTCCACTGCACCTACTGTGCAGCACAATTAATATGTCCTAACAGAGATAGTTACAATACAAGCGGTTACAGTGTTGCCAGATTGCCACTCTTTGACGTCCTTTTTCTGCCAGATGTACTTGCCGGACGAAATTTTGTGACAGACATTTTTTTTATCTCTGGCATGTGAGGAGTCGCGCTGCGAAGCCCGAGTCCGCGAATTCCGCTTCACCCTGCATAAAATTTAACGGCCTTATACGACAGAACTGATAGAAATAATGTTAAGCAGTGCAGTCGTGAACGGTGATGCAAGGGGATGTAATCAGACAATTACAATGGACAAATGTCGTGCCATTACTGGAGGTGAACACATGGTACTGGGTAGAACTTGTAGTCACGAAACGAACTGGTAATAGCTTTAAAGAAGGATATAATGAGATATGTGGGCAGCGAAATATGGAGAGAGAGTGTGGCAAATAATTTGAGACAGTAATGCTAAAGCACTAGTGCAGTTAGCATAACAAATTGAAACGGTCGCCACTATGGTGAAAAGAAGTTCACCTCGAACATCGGCGGTTTTATGTCAAGAGGAGAGCATTGGCTGTCACTTGCTGTAAGCAGGACTAATGTGACAGTCACTAATACTTTCGTTTTGATATTGATGGGCCAGCCGTGGTATACAATATCATTACAGTCCATTAGCAGCAACCTCTGCTGCCTAGTATTCTTGAATCAATTGGTGGCAGTATTCAATAACATTCGATTGAAGCCTACGCAAGGCAGGATAAATGGGCAGTAAACGGGAAATAATACACGAGAACGAAGTTGGAACACTTCTCGCATTGCATAACGAATTCGTTTGCTGCCGGAGTAAAAGCTACTTTTCTTGTGCGTCATTTAGAAACTATGCATTGTACGATAAGCACTGACTATGCTAATCAGAAGCAAAATGAGGTATCATAGAGAACTGCACACTTCTCTTATTTGGTTCTGCATACAGGAATAACTAGGAGTAGGACATCAAAAAAATGGCTCTGAGCACTATGGGAATTACCATCTGTGGGCATCAGTCCCCTAAAACTTAGAACTACTTTAACCTAACTAACCTAAGGACATCACACACATCCATGCCCGAGGCAGGATTCGAACCTGCGACCGTAGCGGTCACGCGGTTCCAGAGTGAAGCGCCTAGAACCGCACGGCCACATCGGCCGGCAATAAGACATCTTGGCAAACGTTACAGAAAAGGAGATTATCTCAGTACAGCATGACATTTCATTGAAATTTGAAGAGACTGACCATCAAACACTATCTTCGTTGTTAAGTGCGTAGGCTTCCGCGGTTAGAATCAGCTGACGTAAAGGTTTTCTGGGAATGGTACCGCGTCCAACTGCAAAACATTTCAAATGGTTCAAATGGCTCTGGGCACTATGGGACTTAACTGCAGTGGTCATCAGTCCCCTAGAACTTGAACTATTTAAACCTAACTAACCTAAGGACATCACACACGTCCATGTCCGAGGCAGGATTCGAACCTGCGTCCGTAGCGGTCGCGCGATTCCAGACTGTAACGCCTAGAACCGCTCGGCCATTCCGGCCGACGAGCGAGGTGGCGCAGTGGTTAGCACACTGGACTCGCATTCGGGAGGACGACGGTTCAATCCCGTCTCCGGCCATCCTGATTTAGGTTTTCTGTGATTTCCCTAAATCGTTTCAGGCATATGCCGGGATGGTTCCTTTGAAAGGGCACGGCCGATTTCCTTCCCCATCCTTCCCTAACCCGAGCTTGCGCTCCGTCTCTAATGACCTCGTTGTCGACGGGACGTTAAACACCACTAACCTAACCATTCCGGCCGGCGCAAAATACTTATTGGATAAAATAGACGGTTCAGCCACGGTTACAACGAACTTCGTCTGAGCCTACTGTTGCTCGTGGCTGATCGATTTATCGGTATGTCTACTCTATATAGGCATTTATTCGCCTCCGTTTATGAACTTAGCCGCTATTGTAATTCGACCCCTATGAATTTGAGGCCGCATCTGCCAGACGTCATTTACTCGAGTTCCTAAAGCATATGCATTTAAAAGAACTGTGGACGAGTAGTTTGATCTTCATTTTAATCTGCTACGCAATATCGATAAGCATCAGACACAGCCCGCACTGTACACAATATAACTAAAAAAAAAAAAGCTGTAGTTGATAACAGGTAACTACACTGCAATGTTTGTGAACGAGCTGCAAGTATCATCAGACAAGCAGACCCCGTCCTTTTGTTTCAGCACAGCGGTCTTCATTATAGCAACAGTGGAATTAAAATCATGTACCAAAAAAGTTGACGGCAGTTAAGCGAACGCTAAGAGTTCGGTGCTAGGAAGTTAGCTATTCATAGGAACAATTTATCCGTTCAGGATTGCCACAGCTCTGCGACCTGGCCTCAAAAGTGCAGTGCAGAGAGCAACTTAAGGATGTATGATCTCAGGAAGATTACATTGGCCGGTGGGGGGAGAGGTAGTGGAGGTGTAGGGGGAGGGGTAAAAGGGGCCAGGGATTAGGAGACCCCTCTCCTCGTAAAGCGGAGAATTGTTGGAAGTGTGTGTTTATCTGCAGTACCTTTCCATTAATTTAGGAAATTAACCCTTGGTACACAATCGAATTATATATAAAACTTGTGATGTCAAATCGAAAGAAAAAGGTTCGATGTTATTTCGAGGCGTTCCCTCCGATCATTGACGGTGGCTGACAGCTATCTAATCTGTGCTTTCCTATCGTTATTTCATTTTCTTCTAAATAAATACGATTTTTACTTAACACTTTCCATTTCCTGTAACTAGTTTGCAGTTTTTGTTTTGTTTAACGTTTCTATATTCATCGCTATTAGCACCAGACAGAGAATGACAGGGGCTTCATTGGCAAGCTCTACTTGGCCAGCTGGTCGAATTGCACAATGTCCAGATCTGTGAGGCATTCGGATATGAAAATGGCTCGATGTTGGACTGGGAATATGAGGACACGCACACTCGCCGTCGACATTCCGGTCGACAACGTCTGACTGCCAAAAGGAAGTATCGCCGTGCAGTGCGACATGTACTTTCTAACCCCCTTCAAATCTGCGCCTGCATTCGAGAACAAGTTACTTGTCTGCCTGCAGAATTCTGTGTCATCCCGCGTATTTGGTCGGAGACTAGCAGCAAGTAGGCTAGAGAATTACCATCCCATGCGCAGGCTGCCGTTCACACCACAATATAAACGGCTGCGTTTGAAATTGTGCCGTGACATGGACTAATGATGTGCGGCTTCTCATTGTGTTCAGCGGTGATTCGCTGTTCTACACTCCTCTGGAGGGCCACCGTAGGCGAGTATGGAGACAGATAGCATTATTCCAATGTTTTGGAAAGACTCGGTGGTGTTACTACTGGAATCATGGTGCGGGGACCATCGGGTATGACATCAGGTCACAGGTGGTAGTGTTTGAGGGAACTCTGACATCACAGCAGTACCTCATTGACATCCTGCATCCTTACGAGCACCGCTAATTCGACAGCATCGTGGTGCCACTTTTCAACAGGACAATGCTCGCCCACACATGGAACGTGTCTGTACGGACTGTCTGCCTAATGTTGAGGAACTCTTGTGGCCAACAAGATCTTCAGGTCTGTCCCCAATAGAATATTGGTAGGACCAGCTCGGACATCAGTTCCGTCCCAGCGCCAGTATCCCGGATATCCAGCGCCAGTATCCCGGATATCAAGGACCAGTCTCAGCAGTTGTGGGCCAGTTTCCCCAAGAAAAGGCTACAACAGCTTTTTGATACCCTTCCCAACCGAACCAGTGCTTGCATCCAGACCACAAGAGGTGCAACGTCGTACTGGTAAGTGGGCTCATACTGCCAAGGTCTTTGTAATTCTGACACGATTTTGTAATCAATGTAATAACGTGACATATACTCTTAATGCTTGAAGTTTCATTTCATTTCCTCATTTTCTGGAGGCTTCAGTTTTTTTGTCAGTAGTGTATTTTAATATTTACTGTTAGGTGCAATTTTTTACAATAATGAAACTGTTTTTATAACATTAGCTGATCGAATACGCTATGTCCATTACAACATAACTAGGAGCGAGTTTCATAAGTCCAGTAATAAATAATAAAATATATGCAACGAAAAGAAAAAGAAAGTTATTTAACAACAAGCTGTATCCAAAAATTTAGATTATATTTAGAAATATACAATGTAAAAGTAGAAGAAGAAACAGAAACAGGTATTTCTAGCAGGATTTCAAGGCAGAAGTTCTAACAGAACTGGTGTTTGAAGCGGTGTCAAGAAGAAAAAAAATAAAGTTACGTTGAAAAGACGAAAGAGTAATGGTTAGCCGTGCGCTCTAACGCACAGCTTTCCGGATAGGGGAAGGAGCGCCTGGTCCCCGGCACGAATCCGCCCGGCGGACTTGTGTCGAGGTCCGGTGAGCCGGCCAGTCTGTGGATGGTTTTTAGGCGGTTTTCCATCTGCCTCGGCGAATGCGGGCTGGTTCCCCATATTCTGCCTCAGATACACTATGTCGGCAATTGCTGTGCAAACAAGTTCTCCACGTACGCGTACACCACCATTATTCTACCACGCAAACATAGGGGTTACACTCGTCTGGTGAGACCTTCGATGGGGGGAGGGGGGGGGGGGGGGGTCCAACGGGGTCAAACCGAACAATAACCCTGAAAGAGTGGTTCGGTGGGTGCGGCGGAGGGGTGAAGTGGACTGTGGTAGTCGTCGTGGGGTTGTGGACCACTGCGGCTGCGGCGGGGACGGAGCCTCTCTGTCGTTTCTAGGCCCCCTGTTCACGTACAATACAATGGAGGAAAGGAAAAGAGTAAATGAAAAGGAAATTGTCACGCGGTCAATAGATGAGCAAAACGAAAGAGGCAAAATTCCAAGGTTCGCATGCATAGATCAATGTCGTGATATAGGCATATTTATAAATGGTTATTTTTATCCCTTTCGAGATCTCTCTCTCTCTCTCTCTCTCTCTCTCTCTCTCTCTCTCTCTCTTTCGTTAATGTAGTTTCGTTCTTTTCGTAAAATACTTATCGGAACCAGAATACATTAACATAGGAGGTCCTTAGGGTAGCATATTAGGACCCATTTTGTTCTTAATATGCTGTACATCAGTAACTTTCCCAATAGGGGAACAAATTCCCTTTGCTGATGACAGCAATACTACAGTCACCAAGGAAACTGGAGGACTCCTTGCAGAAAAGCAAATGAAACCCCAAGACGTTTACGCTACGGTCGCAGGTTCGAATCCTGCCTCCGGCATGGATGTGTGTGAGGTCCTTAGGTTAATTAGGTTTAAGTAGATCTAAGTTCTAGGGTACTGATGACCACAGCAGTTAAGTCCCATAGCCCTCAGAGCCATTTGAACCCAATAAGTTTAGAGCTGATCAGTCTCTCCTAAAAGGCGTTAGCTGCATTTTCTCTGGTGTTCCAGCAAATATCAGCAAATTCATTTTTGCATTGTGTAGCTTGAGTCAGTTCATACAAATGGTGCTCGTCAAGTCTCCCACGCGATGCGCAGTGTCGATTGACAGCATCGGTTTGTTTACCGTTGCAAACAAAATTATTTGTAAAGCGGAATTTTACATGCCGATTTGATAGAGCGGTCCTTTATTAGTATAGTGTGATATTAGATTTATCGATATCTATGAACAGGTACAGTAAAACGCGGAGAATAACCAGTCCTCCAGCAGCGGCAGCACTGGCCTGGCCCGCACTAACGGCTACCACCAACAGCCAAGCATGCAGCGCCTCTGAGGCGCTGTTGGATTGCTTTCTATTCTCCGTGTTTACTGGCCGTGTTAATAGATATCTATAAAATTAAATTCGGGAGCGCTCTATCAAATGGGCACCTACAAATTGCATTTTATGCTGATCCTGGGCGTCGCATCAAGAAGTGACGAGCAGTATTTATTTGGGCTGACTCCAGCTACGCAATGCAAAAAGGAAATTGCAAATATCTGCCGAAACACTAGAGTAAATGCGCCTGATGGCTCCTAGGATACATACCCTGTTCAAAGACAAGTCGTTGTTTATAGTTGTTACCAAAAATCTCGAAAAGTTCTTGACCTTTCCGGAACTTTATCTCGCTGTCTCCCCTCCCTCCACCCACCCCCACCCGCAAGAAAAGAAACATTTTATCTCTTACTTCATTTATGCTGTTGACGCAGTAAAACTTCAGCACCAGCCATGACGTTTTAATTCATTACCTCTTTGCCGCTGACTCTATTCGCAACACTGCTCACAAAGTGTGTCCACAAACAGCACTAAATGTAGCTGCAAAATTATATCATTGTACTACACATAGGTCAGGAGGTATGACATCATAAACATTGAGAAGCTGAAAAACTAGCTTTTCTGTTTTATAAAGGGGAATTCGCAGTTTGCACTTCACGGAGTGCGGTAATAAATATAGGGTGTCTCTAAAGTTGTAACGATTACTTTGCTTTATACTCTCAAAACTAAATAACATACACAAACAGTTTTACTACACATTTTTCAGTGAGATAATTTTCACACTAGGGCCTCCCGTTCCCCGCGTGCAAGTCTTTCGATTTGACGCCACTTCGGCGACTTGTGTGTCAAATGGTTCAAATGGCTCTGAGCACTATGGGACTTAACTTCTGAGGTCGTCAGTCCCCTAGATCTTAGAACTACTTAAACGTAACTAACCTAAGGACATCACACACATCCATGCCCGAAGCAGGATTCGAACCTGCGACCGTAGCGGTCGCGTAGTTCCAGACTGTAGCGCCTAGAACCGCTCGGCCACCCCAGTCGCCCTCTTGCGTGTCGATGGAGATGAAACGATGATAATTACGACAACACAACACCCAGTCCCTGAGCGGAGAAAATCTCCGGAAATGAGACACGGGCCCTTAGGATTGAATTCTGTCGCGCTGACCACTTTTTTTTTTATTTTCATTTTTGTTTGGTACTGTTCGTTGCGTTTGGTCGGGGCGGATATCAGATGACATCCGTTCAAGTTCATCTTTGATTCCTTTACTCAGTTTTTTTTATTACAGAGGGCAAGCAGCCCTCTGACCGAGCACGCTGAGCTACCGTGCCGGCATCACTCAGTTACCGGGGTCGGACACGAGTATATTGCTTCCTCACAACAGTAATGACCTCCAGTCTCACTTTTCCACCATGCTCTCTCACCTGGCCGACAGCAAGTAAGTCAAAGCAACTATCTTCTTCCCTGTGATCAACAGGGCAGCTGCTAGAGAACAGAGGCAACACTGATCAGAGTAAATATTAAATTAATATTCGAGATGACTATTATTCACTGGTTGTAGCACGGAACAATTGCCGCCTAAGAAGGGGGAGGAGTACAGCTACACACGTACCGAATGTGGATGGAGACGCACAAGCAGTGTTTTGGCGCGCGAGAACGTTGTGAAGATATTCAGTAAACGTCAGTGGCAGACGCTACAAGAGAGGCATTATGCCTCACCGGGAGGCTTACTGTTAAAAATTCCGAGAGCCTACGTTCCGAGAAAAATCGTGTAACATATTACATCCTGCCATGGACGTCTCACGAAATGACCACGCCGAAAAAATCAGAGAAATTCGAGTTCAAACAGAGGTATACCGACAGTCATTTTTTTCCCATGCAACATTAGCGAATGGAACAGGGAAGGGAAGAAAAGATCGTGGTACCAGAAGCAGCCTCAGCTACACACCGTAAGGCGTCTTGCGGAATACAGATGTAAATTTTGAGCGTCTCATCAGCGGACCACATATTGAAATAGACTTTCTGAGTTTGTGAATGGCATAAGACGGAACTTGTTCGTAAACGCAACTTCGATCTGATGTACTGAAACATGTAAGTTGTAAATTATCTTGTACGATATCCTGCAGATCTCACAAGGAGACCGCACGAACTTCCCCCACCTGTTTGATCCATATTGACAGAATGTGTGAGCACGACTAGTACTTCAAATATGTATGGAGAAATTAGTGTTTGAAAATTGTAGGCATGCTTATATACATGATGATTAACTGAAACCCTCAGCTGCCGACAGGTGTTGTTGATATACCTCGATGTGGACAGCTGAAAATGCGTGCCCCGACCTGGACTCGAACCCGGCATCTCTTGCTTACATGGCAGACGCTCTATCCATCTGAACCACCGAGGACACAGATGAATAGCGCGACTGCAGGGACTTATCCCTTGCACGCTTCCCGTGAGACTCACATTCCCAACTGTGCACAATTCTACATATGTAATGTACCTTATAGACATTTGTCCATCCACTCATTACTCGCACACACTTTGGCGATTCCCGTAAGAGTTCGGGAAACGTGTGCGCATTCGCACAGACGAAGGTCAATGGCTGGGTAGCCTTTAACTATATATATATAAAGACAATAACTGTTCTCGAAAGAAGAGATACCGTTGATGACCGGCAGCTTTTCCCTGGAATAAATTATGATTAACTGATAGCCTCAGCTGCCGACAGGTGTTGTTGATATACCTCGATGTGGACAGCTGAAAATTTATTCCAGGGAAAAGCTGCACGGTCATCAACAGTATCTCTTCTTTCGAGAACAGTTATTGTCTTCATATATAAGCTTATACACTTTGTAATGTCACTGATATTCAGGTGTTCCACAGCCGAGCGGAAGCCGACTTGATAGTTCAGCGTATTCTGTCAGGAGCCTCGGTGCCCTCTTAGTAAACAAACTGAGTGGAATAGCAACTGGAACGGGTGATCTATGACGTCCGTCCAGACCAAACCAAAAGAACAATCACGATCAAAATTAAGGGAAAAGAAGCATGTGAGCGCCTGCTTTTATAAATGCGAAATCTCTGGTTCGAAACTCCATGCCTGTACTTCCCATGTTTTCGTTTCCATGTAATTCGAAAAAAAGATTTATTATTCTCATACTCTTTATCCAAAAAATGAGAAAATGTTTTTGGCAAGGAAATTGAAAATAAAAAGACAACGATCAAGAACTTTCAATCAAATCAGTACAGTCATTTTATTTACAATATTTTATCTACATTTGAGAGAAGTATAATCTGTAATGTACGGAACACCGCACGAATCAGGATAATACTCGCCCTAGAAACGTGGGAAACAATAATTGTTGCGACACACTGGACATGTAATGACCGCCAAATTTTTGCATGTGCATGGTTATTTCAAAGTTTCTATTCCCAAACAGTTATCGTCACACAATTTCGTGGCGTATCATAGATATCGGTTGCTAGAATTACGTAAGAATGAAGAAAAAGGCAAGTACTGCCAGCGTGGTTCGAACCAGAGACCCCGCGTTTGCGAAACTAAGCGCTTACTCGATCGACTGCTGAACCCTTGAATACTTTTTTTATGGGACCAAACTGCTGAGGTGTTCGTTCCCTAGGCTTACACACTACTTAATCTAAGTTAAACTAATTTATGATAAGGACACCACACACACACCCTTAGCATAAGTTAGTTTAAGTTAGATTAAGTAGTGTGTAAGCCTAGGGATCGATGACCTCAGCAGTTTGGCCTTGAATGCTACCGACCTTACAAAGTACGCAAGCACGCGTACAATTTTCAAACTCGATTTTCTCTAAAAGCGTTTATATCTTCTCGTAGAAGTAGTAAACAGCCAACCAGTTGCAAAATGAAAGGTTTATTAATAGCTCTTCGCCATGGTTTCAACGTTTATAAAAACGTCTTCTTCAGAAGCAAATATTGACAACTGGATTACATGATGTGGCAGAGATACGTTAAAATACAGCCTATAGGCGTCAGTCCAACATAAAAGTTCGCCTGCATATTATTTAAAACATGCACAGCGTGCTTGGCTCAAAATGGTTCAAATGGCTCTGAGCACTATGCGACTTAACTTCTGAGGTCATCAGTCGCCTAGAACTCAGAACTAATTAAACCTAACTAACCTAAGGACTTCACATACATCCATGCCCGAGGCAGGATTCGAACCTGCGACTGCAGCGGTCGCGCGTTTCCAGACTGTAGCGCCTAGAACCGCTCGGCCACACCGGCCGGCCAGCATGTTTGTTGACATTTGGTATTTCCTAACCAATGTACCGCTAGCGCACAAGCGGTACGTTGACGAGGAAATACCAAATGTGAACAACCATGCCGTGCTTGTTTTAAGCATCGTGAAGGTGAAATTTTATGTATAACTGACGGCTTCGGGCTATATTTGAACGTACCTCTGCTACAACATGTAATCCAGTTGTCAATGTTTCCATCAGAAGAAGACGTTGGTAAAGGCGTTTTAATAATCCTACCATTTTGTACTGATTGACTTCTGACTATTTCTACAAGAGGATTTCATCCTACGGTTGCTGCTCCAGCCATGTACAAAATTTTAAAACTGTTTAGGGTTGCGTCTTCCTGTTTACATGCGCTCAGTTTCTAGTCGGGCCTTACACAACCTGTCAATATCAAATAGGTGAGGGGAATTATATTAGAACAAATAAGCCCTCGGTCACAAATATTAAGTCAAAATTGACCAGGTTTCGACGCTACTATGAGCGTCGTCTTCAGAATTAGACTAACTGCTCTAAAACAAATTCGGTATATAATACATTAATAAAGTTAAAGTTTGTACTGACTGGAAAAGATGCAGTACTTACAAATCACATATTAAAAAAGGATCTAAGCCGGGGACGCGACGTCATGAATAGTTGTGAGATGGCGAGCCGCTAAGGGCTGCTCGTACTGTGAACAAGGGGTGCAACGAGACTCAGTCTCACAACTGTTCATGACGTCGCCTCTCCGGCTTAGATCCTTTTTGAATATGTGACTTGTAAGTACTGCATCTTTTCCAGTCAGTACAAACTTTAACTTTATTAATGTATTATTTACCTAATATGTTTTAGAACAGTTAGTCTAATTCTGAAGACGACGCTCATAGTAGCGTCGAAACCTGGCCAATTTTGACTTAATATTTGTGACCGAGGGCTTATTTGTTCCAATATAATTCTGACACGGTCACTGAACCTTAGCAGCTATGTTCAAAGTTTTAGGTGAGGGGAAGTTAGTACAGCCCCTTGTCAGTCTGTTGTGTTTGATCGTAGAATAAGGCAAACTGCAAAATATTCCGAGCGGCGGCCTTTACACTTTGCAAGGAAACAGGTAGTGTGACCATGTGCTACTGTGCTCGCCGGTCAGTGTCTGCAGCAGCTTCCAGCAGTGTTACTCTTCGGCAGCGGCGTATTAACTCCCCGCTGAAGAGACGCGGCTCTGGTCCGTCCAGCCGCCAAGGGATCAAGATAAAAGTCAACGAATGTCTGTCAACCTTCCAGGGAAGACAGCGTCATACGGCGGCGGGGCATCCGGCTCAACCAGTTTGATGCGTCAGATAGCATCAAAATACTCGCCGACTCCAGTCCTGACAACAACGGGGCGACACGAGTCGTCCTGCCTAAACTGATTGTACGACGCACGGATTCCGAATAATTGATTGGCCTTGCTTTCCGGAATAACTTACGACCGCGGCGTCTCGGACTTTGTGTCACGAGAGCGACGCCGTCCGTGGCCCGGACGGCGCTTGACAAGATACTTAAGGAGCTGTCGGGCTCTTCTGGACATCACCGCGCCTTCAGGAGCCTCTTCGGAGGCCAGCCGGAGCGGACTCTCCAAACGTGCGCCCCAGGCACAAATGTAAGGAAGGAGAGTCTAGAGAACCAACTCAGCGCATCATCAGTCAAGAACTCAATGAACTACTGACTTTGATTTTTGTAAGCACATCGGACAAAAAATTAGTCGCACTTTGGGCTCATCACTTCACATTATTACCGTATAATCGCCTCTAGTCTTAGTATTTCGGCGAGGAAGACAATCTACAGGTTTCTGCATGTATGCCACATCCAGCTGAAACCACTCATTGATCGTCAGAGTAACGGAACTTGGGGGGTGAGGAGATGTTGATTCCAAAGTTTCACCTGCTGTCGCAAATAGTCTCACAAGGGGACCATCAGATCTGTTAATCATGAATTTTGAAAAGTCTTAGGTATATTGTAGAGGGATCTGTTCTGAGTGCCTAGCAACTGATTTTTCATGCGACGGCCCTAGTTTCCGAGAAAATCGTTGCTGAAGTTTTATGCTTATCTCTTACCTCCGTAACGTTAAATATCTTCCTACCGAACGAGTGTATTGCAGGGGCAAAGGTTCACGGATACCACGTTGGTGGTAAGGATTCAAACCTTGTCCGTTTCCGTTATTTTTCAATTTCGTTGTTATCATTAGATAGTACATTTAATGAAAAATATTGTCCGCCCCCGGTGGCTGAGTGGTCAACGTGACAGAATGTTGGTCCTAAGTGCCCGGGTTCGATTCCCGGCTGGGTCGGAGACATTTCTCCGCTCAGGGACTGGGTGTTGTGTTGTCATCATCACTTCATCCCCATTGACGCGCAAGTCGCCGAAGTGGCGTCAAATCGAAAGACTTGCACCCGGCGAATGGTCTACCCGACGGGAGGCCCTAGTCATACGACGTTTGTTATTATATGAAAAATATTCAAAAATAGTACTCATTCATAAATCACATAAATCAATGTTTACAGTACGTTTTCTTCAAATGAGATTTCCGTTTGTGGAGCGTAGTTACGAGGACTATTTCAGTCGGTCGCGAAATGGAAAACACTGTGAAAATCAAAAATGTTATATTCGCAACAATTTGGTACACCTTCCAGCTATTTCTCTACGTAGTCTTCTCCCTGACTTAGACATTTGTCGTAGCGTTGCACAAACTTTTCAATAATCTCGTCATAGAAGGCATCCACCTGTGCTTTCCGACGATTCTCTACGCTGGTCTACAGCTCGTTGTCTGTGCCAAAATGTTGTCTTCATAGCCGGCGAGTCATATGAGCGCAGATGAAATTCAGGGGAAGCCAGTTACAGGCTGTATTGTGGGTGATAAAAAAACATTCCATCGAAAACGCTACAGGATCATCTTCATTGCCCCTGCATCGTGACGACCTCAGATGTTAAGTCCCATAGTGCTCCGAGCCATCTGAACCATTGTTGAACCCTGCAGTGTGCAGCTGAGATTACTGTCATGAAGAAGGGACTCCAAGACAGTTATGTTATGTGAGCTGCATGACATCAGGCGAAATCCCTCACCTGGCCCTCACACTTGGTGGGAGACACTATTTATCTAGACATCTTTGTGATCACTATGCGCTCAGAACTGTAAAGAATGACGTGACACGATCGACGGGCATACTAGAGACACAGCCCAACACATCTATGCAAAGTTTCATGGACTTTCACTGTGGTTTCGATTACATGCCCGATCGGATCTAACTTTCCGATCTAACTTTCCTCGTTAAATTCCAAATACTTCGACAGCTCCGAAGAATTCTCAACAATGGACGAATTATTAGCAACTGTGGAAGGATTCCAGATACAGACGAAAGTACTCAACCCTAATTTTCATCTAGATTATTTAACTGACCCCGATCAAACCGGCTGTCAGTACCAATCGACGTCCAACAGGTTCCTTACTGAACAAGGAGTGAAAACACATTTCAGTATTCCTTCACTGTATTTACTTTTTTTATGTATACAAGAACCATTCGGGAAAATTGGTGGGACTGTCCAAAGAAGAGTTGACGACTTGACTCATAAATTTAAAAAATGTAATAGTGACTTGCACAAACATGGAACTTCACGAAATTCCTGCAGGAAAGATTTTTAAAAATCTGTCATCTTCTTATCTTTGTAGATGAAAGACAAGCACACCAGACCAGCTCCCCCGTAAAAATCCCCACTCAAATGTACTCAACCGTACTAACCCAGTGATGTTTATTTTTACAGGCAGGTTAAAATTATCACGAAAAAAGTTGACAGTGATCCCGAATTCTTGAAGACTAATAGAAAACTCGCTTCGAGGGAAGATTCTACAAAATAAAATTACTTAATTTTGCAGCAACAGATTGCACCTGCTTTCTCAGGAATGATCAAACACGCGTGGTTCGCATCGAAGCTGATTGAAGAAGTAACAATCTTTTCTAATTTAAACGAACTGGTTTTTTTCGGTATTGCTTCTGAAAATTCGTATACCTGCAAGGCAGTAGCTTTCATTAAATGTGCACTGTGCTCAGCGATTTGTGTTTCGATTGCTTCTAAGAGAAATACCATCCAGAATTCCGTTCTGTCATAGAAAGCGATGCAAGCGATAGCAAGACGATTTTGTTATCTGTTCCCTATAAAAGGGAATAGTGATCTGAAGAAAGTGTCGTGTCGTAGCTTGTTGGTACTACCGGAGCCGACACTTCGATCAATATTCTTGCGGTCGCCACGAGCGGTGCTTTGAACATCGCTACCGATAGGATGACCTGACCAATGGAGAACATCCAGGCTGCTGACCAATGAAGACCGCTTGGACGGAAATATAGGCGGCGGACGCCTGCGCACCAGTCTTCTGGTTCGAGATTAGTCCCGTGTTGCTAGTTGGTACCGAACGTTACACCGGTCTGTCGATATCTCTACCAGATAACATTCAGTATACATAGACGTAAGGCCGTGCCGGGTCTCTGCTAATAGCTAGCCACGGCTGCCACAAGTTGTCGCCGCTGTGGTCGAGCGGTTCTAGGCGCTTACAGTCCAGAACCACGCGGCTGCTACGGTCGCAGGTTCGAATCCTAACTAGGGCATGGATGTGTGTGATGTCCTTAGGTTAGTTAGGTTTAAGTAGTTGTAAGTCTAGGGGACTGATGACCTCAGATGTTAAGTCCCATAGTGCTTAGAGCCATTTGAACCACAAGTTGTCAACAGTGTAGCAGTTCTTCAGCAATAAGCTGAGTAAAATATACGCTATGTGATCAAAAGCATCCGGACATCCCCAAAAACATACGTTTTTCATATTAGGTGCATTGCACTGCCACCTCCTGCCAGGTACTCCATATCAGCGACCTCAGTAATCATTAGACATCGTGAGAGAACAGAATGGGGCGCTCCGTGGAACTCACGGACTTCGAACGTGGTCAGGTGATTGGGTGTCACGTGTGTTATACGTCTGTTTGCGAGATTTCCACACTCCTGAACATTCCTATGTCTACTGTTTGATGTGGCAGTGAAGTGAAAACGTGAAGAGACTCGTACAGAGCAAAAACGTACAGGCCAACCTCGTCTGCTGACTGACAGAGACTGCCGACAGTTGAAGAGGGTCATAATGTGTAATAGGCAGACATCTATCCAGACCATTACACAGGAATTCCAAACTGCATCAGGATCCACTGCAACTACTATGACTGCTAGGCGGGAGGTGAGAAAACTTGGATTTCATGGTCGAACGGCTGCTCATAAGCCACACATCACGCTGGTAAATGCCAAACGATACCTCACTTGGTGAAAGGAGCGTAAACATTGGATGATTGAACAGTGAAAAAACGTTGTGTGGAGTGACGAATCACGTTACACAATGTGGCGATCCGATGGCAGGTTGTGGGTGTGGCGAATGCCCGGTGAACGTCATCTGCCAGCGTCTGTAGTGGCAACAGTAAAATTCGGAGGCGGTGGTGTTATGCTGTGGTCGTGTTTTTCATGGAGGGAGCTTGTACCCCTTGTTGTTTTGCGTGACACTACCACAGCACAGGCCTACACTGATGTTTTAAGCTCGTTCTTGCTTCCCACTGTTGAAGAGTAATTCGGGGATGCGATTCTTTCTTTCAGCACGATAGAGCACCTTTTCATAATGCACAGCCTGGGGCAAGACAATAACATCCCTGTAATGGACTGGCCTGCACAGAGTCCTGACCTGAATCCTATAGAACACCTTTGGGACGTCTTGGAACGTGCCAGGCCTCACCGACCGATATCGGTACCTCTCCTCAGTGCAGCACTCAGTGAAGAACGGGCTGCCATTCCCCTAGAAACCTTCCAGCACCTGATTGAACGTATGCCTGCGAGAGTACAAGCTGTCATCAAGGATATGGGTGGGCCAACACCATATTGAATTCCAACATTACCGATAGAGGGCGCCACGAACTTGTAAGTCATTTTCAGCGAGGTGTCCGGATACTTTTGATCACATAGCGTATTTATTTAAAGTTCACTCGTGTTAGCTATTCTTTTGAGTGCCTGTCCAGATTCCTATGGTGACAGGCCCCTTCGGCCACTTTCCACCCATTTATCATTAGCAACGAAGACATAACATTTGGCTTCTCGGAACGTAACTGCTGCCGACTCGCATCATAACAAAAAGTTTGCTGTAACGATTAACTTATTAATGAAGTTACTACAGCGGGGAAAATGCTTATTTTTTATTAATTTTGTATGGCATACGCTATTCAATTATATTCTGTACGATGATATTTAAAAAAAGTACATGGGCAGGGTTTGGACCCTACCCCCTGCGCTACGCGCGCTCAGTCCTAACATCGCTACAATTACTCACAGGGTTAGGGACAAAACATAAACAAGGATTTTCACGGAAACTTGGGACCCTCGCTTTGAGAAACCGCTAGCCATCTACTCATGATAGGTCCCTCTACAACATACCTAAGACTCATTTAAATCCGTGATAAACAGGTGTGATGGTTCCCTTGTCAGACATTTCTGTGCCGGATTAAGGTCGGGTGATCTAGGAAGGCAGTCGAGGCAGGATAGGGAGCTAGAGCGTCCACAAAACCAGAAAAGTATGCGTGCACCCCTGTGGACAAGTCTGTTGTCCTCTTGGAAGACAAGAGTGTCTGCAGCATACTCGTGATGAAGAAGAAAGGGCAACACTTCATCGCCAAGAGTACTGAAATAGACACCGTGGTTCATGTTCAAGGTAACCTGAATGAGTGGGCCCAAGTCCCGGTACGAAAAACGTACTCAGAACGTAACAGAAAGACGGCCTGCCTCGACTACACCTTCCACACGCTGCGCGTTAGACGCCTCATTGGGCTGTCAGTGCACTCGACGCCTAGGACTATTCGAAAAAGGGGCAACAGCGTGACACATCGAGCTACACTGCACGGTTCCAGTCAGTTACTGTCCGGTAAATGTGTTATTTGACCAACTGAAGAGGTAACAGCTTTATGTTCTGGTCTGGCTTTTTGAGACATACTTGACTTCATACTAAAATGTAAACTTTCACGGCCGGAAATATCATGTCCATTATAATTATCCGGGCTGTTATGCCGTGGTCGGTTGATGAATTCTGTGGTGATTCCCAACGTTTCGTCTCCGACTGCGGGAGACATCTTCAAGGGGGTCCGTAGCTTGATGGAAGGTCCAACACACACACTGGCTCGCTACTGACTCAGTAGCTTCGGAATTTACCTTGCAACGTCTACGACAAGACAAAGACAAACTCCCGTGCGGTAAAAGGTAGGAACCCTCTCTGATTGGTTGTCTTGGTTTTGGCGCGCGATTCAAATTATGTCTGAGCAACACGGTCCCTAGTATTACTAGGATCGTGTTGCAGAATAATTCACTTCCGGTCGATTGCGCAAGCTGATAACAGTCCACATCCGCTGCGTGCGCCAAGACTGATGCTATAAATAGCACACTGTTCTGTCTAGCGCATTCACTCGGTTTGAGTGAATAGCCACTGAGGCACTGCTTTTTACAATGATGCGTAAACGTTTTTATCGTCGTCGCCGGCGAATGCTGGTTTACAAATCACTTGTTAATGTGGACGGCACTCTTGGTGCTTCTACCAAATCACTTGTTAATGTGGACGGCACTCTTGGTGCTTCTACATCTTCAGCGAAGGGTAAAAAGAATGAAGTAAGACGAGTAGCTAAAACTACTCAATTTGTTCTTCTTAATGGACCTAGTTTATTTTTTGGTGCGAAGTTAAATTTTTCTTTAATGAAAGTTTCTTCATCTTCCTCTTTGGGTAATGGATGGATAACTGTAGCTATCGTTGCTTGCAACAATGCAGGAAGAGCAGGTTTGGAATCCTTTGAAACTAGGGAAATTCTAGCTTACCGTACTATACCTGTTTCTGAGATTATTATTGCTAGTGAGGGTTCCTACCTTTTACCGCACGGGAGTTTGTCTTTGTCTTGTCGTAGACGTTGTAAGGTAAATTCCGATTCTAGTATTCACTTATGGGTGAAGGCTAGTGGTCCATCTTCTTTGGAAGATTGTCGTATTGTGGGTGATTGTACTATATATAATCATTGAAAGCAGTTCTCAAATCGGCCCTTTTAAGGGCCACAAATACTACACATTGATCTTGCCAAAAGCCGAGAAGCGATTCTTCTTGGTGTTTTAGCTCCCTGGGGCACTCTGGGATGCTCTCTGTGGCACCCTGGGATGCTCTCTGGGCTGCTCAATAGGTGTCGAGCACAGTCTCTGATTGGTTGTCTTGGTTTTGGCGCGCTACTGACTCAGTAGCGAGCCAGTGTGTGTGTTGGACCTTCCATCAAGCTACGGACCCCCTTGAAGATGTCTCCCGCAGTCGGAGACGAAACGTTGGGAATCACCACAGAATTCATCAACCGACCACGGCATAACAGCCCGGGTAATTATAATGGACATGATACTTGACTTCAATTACATGCAACGCCCTTCGCAATATTTGCAACCATATAGTTTCAAAGTGAATGTCGTTAGCACGGCGCGACACGCCTCTTCGGTTGCTGTCGGTTAGGATCTGTTATTACGCTGTGTTACGTGGCTGCGAGTAATACACCATCCCTTGTAGACAAGTTGGACAGTCCGCGAGCAACATATTACACTCCTGGAAATGGAAAAAAGAACACATTGACACCGGTGTGTCAGACCCACCATACTTGCTCCGGACACTGCGAGAGGGCTGTACAAGCAATGATCACACGCACGGCACAGCGGACACACCAGGAACCGCGGTGTTGGCCGTCGAATGGCGCTAGCTGCGCAGCATTTGTGCACCGCCGCCGTCAGTGTCAGCCAGTTTGCCGTGGCATACGGAGCTCCATCGCAGTCTTTAACACTGGTAGCATGTCGCGACAGCGTGGACGTGAACCGTATTTGCAGTTGACGGACTTTGAGCGAGGGCGTATAGTGGGCATGCGGGAGGCCGGGTGGACGTACCCCCGAATTGCTCAACACGTGGGGCGTGAGGTCTCCACAGTACATCGATGTTGTCGCCAGTGGTCGGCGGAAGGTGCACGTGCCCGTCGACCTGGGACCGGACCGCAGCGACGCACGGATGCACGCCAAGACCGTAGGATCCTACCCAGTGCCGTAGGGGACCGCACCGCCACTTCCCAGCAAATTAGGGACACTGTTGCTCCTGGGGTATCGGCGAGGACCATTCGCAACCGTCTCCATGAAGCTGGGCTACGGTCCCGCACACCGTTAGGCCGTCTTCCGCTCACGCCCCAACATCGTGCAGCCCGCCTCCAGTGGTGTCGCGACAGGCGTGAATGGAGGGACGAATGGAGACGTGTCGTCTTCAGCGATGAGAGTCGCTTCTGCCTTGGTGCCAATGATGGTCGTATGCGTGTTTGGCGCTGTGCAGGTGAGCGCCACAATCAGGACTGCATACGACCGAGGCACACAGGGCCAACACCCGGCATCATGGTGTGGGGAGCGATCTCTTACACTGGCCGTACACCACTGGTGATCGTCGAGGGGACACTGAATAGTGCACGGCACATCCAAACCGTCATCGAACCCATCGTTCTACCATTCCTAGACCGGCAAGGGAACTTGCTGTTCCAACAGGACAATGCACGTCCGCATGTATCCCGTGCCACCCAACGTGCTCTAGAAGGTGTAAGTCAACTACCCTGGCCAGCAAGATCTCCGGATCTGTCCCCCATTGAGCATGTTTGGGACTGGATGAAGCGTCGTCTCACGCGGTCTGCACGTCCAGCACGAACGCTGGTCCAACTGAGGCGCCAGGTGGAAATGGCATGGCAAGCCGTTCCACAGGACTACATCCAGCATCTCTACGATCGTCTCCATGGGAGAATAGCAGCCTGCATTGCTGCCAAAGGTGGATATACACTGTACTAGTGCCGACATTGTGCATGCTCTGTTGCCTGTGTCTATGTGCCTGTGGTTCTGTCAGTGTGATCATGTGATGTATCTGACCCCAGGAATGTGTCAATAAAGTTTCCCCTTCCTGGGACAATGAATTCACGGTGTTCTTATTTCAATTTCCAGGAGTGTATTTCCTGAGCGCGCCTGTGTTTACCGTGTACGCCAGAGCTGATATTCCGGAGAAGGGGGCCTACATATAATTGGTCGGGCTTTCCTTAATCCTCTTAAACGGGTTGTCGTTGGACCTTTCATCGCTGGCTTGCGGCTTGTGACTTTCCTTGATAAACGCGTTTTTTCCATCACTCACCTCAAAATAAAAACATCTGAAACTTCTGAAAGTAACGGCATCTATAGCTGTCACCGGGAGCAGGAACTGGACAGTTGAAATGACTACCTTCGGCTGCTGAAGCTAACCTGCTGAAAGTGCAACAATGGCTCATCCTAATGCGCTGATCACATGCTACCGACTGTCCCGCACCACTTCACAGCCACGGCTTAAAGGGGAGGGTATAAAACACTAAGAACACAATACATAACCACGTCTAACACGGTGTAGGAAACCAGTTGGAATTCAAAACAGCTTCCGGTCGTCGGAAAGGATCAACAAAGATTCTTTGAGGTTTTCAAGAGAATTATATGCCATTCTTGCAGCAAAATAGTGGCAACTAGGTAACGATAGTGGAGGTCGGAGATTTTCTCCGCTCAGGGACCGGGTGTTGTGTTGTCTTCATCATCATATCATCTCAACGACAAGGAGGTCGCCGAAGTGGCATCAATCTCAGAAGACTTGCACCAGGCGACCGGTCTACCCGACGGGAGGCCCTCGCCACACAACACGACATTTCATTTCAGATCATGCACCCTTCTCTCCAAAGTATACCATAAAGGCTCAATAACAGGGTGATCTGCTGGCAGTGGTGGCCAGAAGAGATGAGATAGTTCATCCTCGTGCTCACAAAACCAGTCGTGAACGGTGCGTCTTTTGTGAACAGGGACCCTGTCATCTTAGGACACAATATCACCATTAGGGGATTACGTTGTTCCACGGGATGGACCTCATCGGCAAGAGTGCGACCTTACAGAGTAAGCATGGAGCCCATGGAATACCACGGCATGGCTGCCCAAATTTCCACCGAATCCTCGTTATGTTTCACTCTTGAGAGATAAACTCGAACACAAGTTGGAAACAGTATGGAACAAGATTCATCAGACCAAAGTACTTTTTTCTATTGATAAAGTTTATCCATTACGGATATTTTAGAACCCGTGATTGTTAACTTAATATACACTAACGCGCCAAAGAAACTGGTATTCAAATACAGCGATATGTAAACAGGCAGAATACGGCGCTGCGATTGGAAACGGCTACAGAAGACAACAAGTGTCTACTGCAGTTGTTAGATCTGTTATTGAGTTGTCAAGATTTAAGTGAGCGATGGGACACAGCGTCTCCGAGGTAGCGATAAGTGGATACGGCTATTTCACGATTGTATCGTGAATATCAGGACTCCTGTAAAATCTCAAATCTCCGACATCACTGCGGCCGGAAAAAGATCCTGCAAGAACGGGACCAACGAAGACTGAAGAGAATCGTTCAACGTGATAGAAGTGCAACCCTTCCGCAAATTGTTGCAGATTTCAATGCTGGGCCATCAACAAGTGACTGTGTGCGAACCATTCAACGAAACATCAACGATACGAGCTTCCGGAGCCGAAGGCCCACGCGTGTACCCTCGATGACTGAACGACACAAAGCTTTACGCCTCGCCTGGGCCCGTCAACAGCGACATTGGACTGTTGATGACTGGAAACATGCTGCCTGGTCGGACGAGACTCGTTTCAAACTGTATCGAGCGGATAGACGTGTACGGGTGTGGAGACAGTCTCATGAATCCATGAACCCTGCATGTCAACAGCGGACTGTTCAAGCTGATGGAGGCTCTGTAATGGTGTGAGGCGTGTGCAGTTGGAGTGATACGGGATCTCTGAGACGTCTAGCTAAGACTCTGACAGGTGTCACGTACATAAGCGTGCTGTCTGACCACCTGCACCCGCTTATGTCGATTGTGCATTCCGGCGGACTTGTGCAATTCCAGCAGGACAAGCGGCACCCCACACGCCCAGAATTGCCACAGAGTGGCTCCAGGAACACTCTTCTGAGTTTAAACACTTCCAATGGGCACCAAACTCCCCAAATATGAAAATTATATAGCATATCTGGGATGCGTTACAACATCTTTTCAGAAGAGATCTCCACCCTCTCGTACTCTTACGGATTTATGGACAGACCTGCAGGATTCATGGTGTCAATTCCCTCCAGCGCTACTTCAGACATCAGCCGAGACCTAGCCACGTCGTCGACACTTCTACGTGCTCGTAGGGGGCCCTACACGTTATTAGGCAGGTGTACCAGTTTCTTTGGCTCTTCAGTGTAAATACATAAAATTGCAACCAGTGACTTTTTAAAATAGTTATTTATTATTCCATGAATCGGTTTCCGAACCTTTTCAGTTTTATATTCTGACGCTTTTTCCAGAAGTTACATGTCTATTTCTAGCATAATGCTGGGTGCTTTCATTTGTCTGCTTTCATTGTGATCACTTCACACACTTTTACACAAAACGTATGCATTTATAATGTGCTAGCGAAACTTTTTCAGCATCCATTTCATGCAAAAAAAATTTTTTTTTAATTTTCAAAGATGTCTGCACCCTTAGCACCGAAAAGTCCGCCTGCCGCGTGACGACGACAGCAAAGCTGCAAGATGCAGCATTGGGCGGCAGAGTTAATCCCGTTTTACACGGGCGACTTCCTGGTCAAACTCGACTGCTCGAAGTGCGTGCGCCTTTCGCACCTGCGTGTAAAACAGCAGCCAACCACATAGCTATGTTTCTATGGCGTCAGTAATCTATAGTCAGTGCCGAGTGAGCAAAACAGCGGACAGTGGCGGCGTCTATTAACGTCGGAAATTAATCTGTTCTGGCCAAGTTCACTTCTATCAGAATTTTGTGCTCTCGTGTCTTTTTAACCTTTATTGTCTTATTTGTTTTGTTTTCGTGCACATTGAACATGTTGCACGAGGTTCTGGTATTTTTCATACTAGTGTCCTACACGAGAGACAAAATATCTGAAAGCGATACAGAGAAGAATCCTACACTGTGCAAAATAAGGAGCTTGCTAGGTTAATGTGTTTTAATTATAATTGTTTGACGAGAAAAATAGCTTTAGATGTTATTCGAGGCTCAGCAAGAAAACAAGATACAAAAAATGAAGTAAAAGGGCGCTATTTACTGCCTTCTAGACAATGTTTGATGTGTTTACAAGCATAAATTTTCTCAAGCAAATAAATGTTTGTACGACACTACTCTTATTGTTTCAGTTCTCAGGAGTGTAGAGAATTTGCCAGACAAGCTTTGACAGTAACATATACTATCAGTTTGTTTTGGTCATTTCTTCTCCCTGCATTTTGTAACTATTTTTAGATTTTTTCGTGAAAATGGTAGTCCCTCATAACCTCATTTTGCCAAACTGCACAACAGAGAGCTGTCACATCACACGCAGTTTTGGCGCTGACGTGTAAACGAAAACGACCGCTCGATGCAGAGGAGACTCAGCGCAGGAATGAAACGCCAGGGCACTGCAAGAGACTCACTCGTCTCGAGTAGTCAATTCAAACAAAAAAGGCGACAGTGTAAACTGGGTTTTAAGGCAGCACAGTCACGACACAGGTGTGAAAGTTGTTACCGTTTGACACCTGGAGCGACACCAGCGCTCCAAGCGGTGAGAAAGCAGAGGTCATACCGGCTATTAAGTAGGTGGCCATAAAGTTCTGGCTGACCAGAATTGTTTTTTAAAATAGGGAGTGTGTGTAGTGCCATAAAAACCGACAGTAAGTAAGAAATGACACCACATTTGACATTAATTAGCTTCTGTTCATTTGGAGGACGACGGATTCGCGTCTCGTCCCCGCCCCCCTCCCCTCCCCCATCAGCATGATGAGGAAAGTATAGGGGATTCATCAAAGGATGCAACGCTCTGCCACTGAGCAAATTTCCTGTGCCGATGGTCACGTGCCCATTTCAGTCGTAGTTGTCTATGTCTTTGTGATAACACGCGTCGTAAGGATAATGTTTGTTTTTAGTTATTTTCTACTTAATTAACGAAATAGTTGCCACATTTTTGCTTTCAATACATTAGTAAATTACTTAGAGACACGAATTATCGTGAAATACATTTAAAAACAGCCGAATGAAACTGATTCAATGAAATAAGCTACAATTTAATCAAGTAGAAACATTTTCGAATGTGTGTATATTTGTAGCTTATTCCGCTGAAATCAAGAGAATATACACATATATTTCATGTATGAGAAGCACATATTTCTGTTGTTGTCGTCTCTTGTTATTATCACAGGCACTTTCCTTGACGCTTAAAAATTTTTTATGGAGTATAACGATTCGCCCGTTCTTACTCTTCACTCGACTTTCTAATACAACAACATTCTTGTAAATGTAATTACTTTTGCTTCCAAAGCGAATGTGTTGAAGATTATTGCCGTTTGTGGCTCAGATTTAGCAACAATTGTGGAAGTGTTGGGGAACAGTTACATTGCTTTCAATGATTTATTTTGACGTCTCTGTGGTTTCCCACTTGAGCTACAGTTGTAGTGGCTTATTTGGTACGTTAAATAATGTAGATCCTGCATTCCATATAGGTTACCTACGTTCCACATGCACTGATTTGGCTGAAAGTGTAGTGAACAAAACTTTGCTTTGTTGCATAGTTATACGGCGTCTTTCTGCAAAACGATGAATCCTCTGGGTTTTACTAGCAATTTTTTGGTACTGAAGGAAAACATTCAGCAAATGTTTATACGTTACAGGAGTATCATAAATAAACTGTTTTGTAATGTACCGTTTCGTACCTCCCAGGGTCCTTAGGAAACTAAATAGTGTCAAATTTAGTGTCATTTTTTGGTTACTGTCGGTTTTTATGGCGCTACACACACTCCCCACTGTAAAAACTATATTGATCAACCAGAATATTATGACCACCTGCCTAATAGCCGATATGTCCACCTTTGACACGGGTAACAGCGGCGATGCGTGGTGGCATGGAAGGAATGAGGCCTTGTTAGGTCGCTGGAGGGAGTTGGCTTCACATCTGTACACACAAGTCACCTAATTCCAGTGAATTCCAGGGAGGGGGGTGATTAGCTCTGACGCCACGTTCAGTCACATCCCAGATGTGTTCGATCGGGTTCGGATCTGGCGAGTTGGGGGAGGAGGGAGAGGGGGTCAGCCCATCAACTGGGACTCGGCACTGCGTTCCATAAATCACTGAATCACACCCCCTTGTCTTGTGTCATGGCGCATTATCTTGTTGAAAAATGCCATTGCCGTCGGGAAACGCGATCGTCATGATTGGTGTTCGTGATACGCATTCGGCGTACAATACTCCTTCGCCGTCATGGTGCCTTGCACGAGCTCCATTTGGGCCATGGATGCCCACGTGAATGTTCCCCAGAGCATAATGGAGCCGCCGCCAGCTTGTCTCATAATGCAGACGTCAAGGAAGACGACGGATTCGCGCCCTCCCATCGGCACTATGAAGGAGGTCTCGGGGTTCATCAGACCATGCAACACTTTGCCACTGCGCCAACGTCCAGTGCCGATGGTCACGTGCCCATTTCAGCCGTAGTTGCAGATGTCGTGGTGTTAACATTGGCACATGCATAGGTCGCCGGCTGCACAGGTCCATTGCTAGGGATGTTCGGTGCACTGTCAGTTCAGACACACTTGTACAGCATTAAAGTCTGACATTAGTTCCGCTACAGTTCGCCGCCTGTCCTGTTTTACCAGTTTGCCCAGCATATGTTGTCCGACGTCTGTAATGAGGGTGGCCGTCCAACCCCAGGATGTCAGGATGTGTTGGTTTCGCCATGTGTTAAAGACACTCACCACAGCAATTCTTGAATATCCAACAAGTCATACAATTCCCGAAATGCTCGTGCAGAGCCTCTGGGCCGTGACAGTCTGACCTCGGTCAAACTCAGATTGCGCTCCTTCCTCATTCTGCACAAGTGAAGCATGCTCACTGATACTCGCCAGGTTACGCTGCTATTCCCTGAACGGGTTTATATCGATAGTAGGTCACTGGTCATGATGTTATGACTGATCAATGTGTGTTACAAGTCAATATAAACCTTAGTATTTACTAAGATGGTATGTCCGAAAGAACAGATACCATCGGTGACCAAGCAGCTCGTTAGAATGAAATTACAATTAAATGAACACCCTTAGCTGCCTACAGGCGTCGACATACGTCAACGGGGACAGATGAAAATGTGTGCCCCGACCGGGACTCGAACCCGGGATCTCCTGCTTACATGGCAGACGCTCTATCCATCTGAGCCACCGAGGACACAGAAGATAGTGGGACTGCAGGGATTTCTCTCTAGCATGCCTCCCGCGAAACCCACATCCTCAACGTATTGTCCCGCACTACAATCGTAGTGCCCCCGCCCATTATACTCGTTACTCGCGGCGCGTTGCCGATTCCCGTAAGAGTTCGGGCACTGTTTGTGCATTCGAGCAGAAGAAGAAGATGGTCAAGTGGCCGGTGAGCCTAAAATATATATTTACTAAGACCGTACCTGTTCTTTCGGACATGCCACTTGACCATCTTATTCTTCTGTGCGAATACACAAACAGCGCCCGAACTCTTACGGGAATCGGCAACGCGCCGCGAGTAACAAGTATAATGGGCGGGGGCACTACGAATGTAGTGCGGGACAATACGTTGAGAATGTGGGTTTCGCGGGAGGCGTGCCAGAGATAAAGCCCTGCAGTCGCGCTATCTTCTGTGTCCTCGGTGGCTCAGATGGATAGAGCGTCTGCCATGTAAGCAGGAGATCCCGGGTTCGAGTCCCGGTCGGGGCACACATTTTCATCTGTCCCCGTTGACGTATGTCAACGCCTGTAGGCAGCTAAGGGTGTTCATTTCATACGATTTCGTATTCAGAAGTGTCGCTTGCTAGCCGCTTGGGGCGCTGCTATCACTGCGGGTGATCAAAAACGAGACGGAGTGTCGCGACTGTTATGTTACACTGTGGTAGTACGGATTCAATTGCGTTGCCCGGAGACAGCAGAGTGCGAACAGCGTGCGGTGGCGCGACCGGCTGGGCGTTGCCCCAGCGGCGCAGCGCTGTCGCTCGGCGGGCGCCGTTATTTATCACCGCAAATTACAGAGTGTCACCGCGCCTGATGGATGGAGGAGCGGGGGCGGCGGCGGGCTCCTTGCGGGCCGTTGCGGGTTCGACCCCGGCCGCTGGCCGCCGACCGCTCCCGCTGCCTCCATCAATCAAGCCGCTCGAGATTTATGATTACGCTGCGAGGCGGCGCAAGGTCGCGCTGTCCCCGGAGGCGCTACGGCGTCCAGCCCGGCCCACTGCGTATCCTCTGGGCTGGTGACTGGTGGCCGCAACCGCGACCTGCGTCGCCCAGTCCCGCTGCTTGCTGACCTGACCTGAAAAATGGAGCGGCCGCCCGAGGCGACCGCCGGGGCAGTTCACTTCGCAGTCTTTCGACAGCGAACATGCGACCAATCTTGCTTCTTGTGGCTCTAGGAACTCTAGCGTCCTTCAACTTGTGGCCTTCCTGCTGCTGGTACGGAGCGAGGTCGCGTGTTGGTAAGACATTGTGCAACATATCATTCCCGGCCGCGGCTGTGCGCCCGTCCTGATCGCTATTGTGGATGACAGGTCCCGTTTCTGGTATCTGGGGGCGGCGAGTTTTGTACGGCCTACTGCCTTTCCGTGTTGCTATTATGGTCTTCAGAACGAAGACTGGAGTGAGTAATTGGTGTGGAGCACCTCTCTACGCTAACCTATCCCTCATTTCCATAAAAACCAGCCTCCGCAGCTGAGGTCGTTAAGGACGCATCTGTGGTGGTGGTCGACACGGAGGTAAGCCGGTCCGAATCCTGGTGCGAAAGAATTTTCACTGCCAGTGTTTGACCGGCAAGGGGCGGGGAAAAGGTTTGGTGTAAAGTTTCTAATCAGGAGGCTGAATTAAATTCCAAGCGCCGGCCGAAGTGGCCGAGCGGTTCTAGGCGCTACAGTCTGGAGCCGCGCGACCGCTACGGTCGCAGGTTCGAATCCTGCCTCGGGCATGGATGTGTGTGATGTCTTTAGGTTAGGTTTAAGCAGTTCTAAGTTCTAGGGGACTGATGACCTCAGAAGTTAAGTCCCATAGTGCTCAGAGCCATATGAACCATATATATGAACCATAAATTCCAAGCTCTCCACAGTGTCTCATGAGCTTAAGGTTTGTTACACTATTGATGGCGATTCGTCTGTTGGATGAGGACGTTAATATCAGTGGCCCCCTCAGTGCTTTTCGAGAGGGTTACACTCTCTCCCGCACTGGGTTTCACTATCTCCCATTTTTCATCATCATCCAACACGCACACAACACTACACTCCACACACACGCATTACAGTCACCTACACTTAACGAACACACTTATCCCGCTCCAGTATTCAAGGAAAGGTGACAGCAGACGCGAAGGATAGGAAAAGCCTTTACAATTAGGCGTCTGAACCTGCTCATTGGGGTCTTCCAGCCATTCGACTTTACTTCTTTTATTTCCGCATAACTACTGCAAGCTTCATCCATTTGAACCTGCTTACTACAGTCGTACCTTATTCTCCCCCAACAAGTTTTATTCCATACACATCCCTCCACTGCCAAACTGACAATAATTGTGATGCCTTTGGATGTACGCTGTCAGGTTATTTCTTCTTTTAGTAAAGTTGCGACTTAAATTTCTTTTTTTGGTCAAATGTATGAGTGAAGCGAAAACAAGATTTCCTGAAAATTACATAACAGGTTTTTGTCCGAATTTTCATAACCAAACGAAGATTGGGAATTGTACAAATGTGATATCAAATTGACCAGCGTGACGTATACTTTTATTTTTTTTAAAAAAAGTGTTAAACTGATAAAATTCTCTCGGACTCCCAGTAGCATAAAGTCGTTTAAAAACCACGAGCTTTCGGCCGACTGCAACGCAGCCATTGTCAATTGGTGGCTTTTTTTCTGGTTGCTGCTACCGTCCTTACATAACAGTGCTGCCTTCTGTGACGTCATTGGTGGCCGCTCCAGCGCCGTATAACGTAATGTTTTCGTTGTGCGCTTGCCACGCCCCCTTCAACCTTCCTATGGCTAAGCTGTGCTTAGCTGCAGGCCGCAGTCTTTATTGAGAGAGCTAGCAGTAGTTTTTATTTCGATCGCATCTTTTATGACACTACCCCAGAAACTATTATCATATGTAAAAATGAACGTCTCGGCGAATGCTATATGGTACCCGTTTTCTAGAGGGTGTTCCGCTATTGCTGATTTCTCAGGATACCGCAGGTGAAAACATCTGCTGTGTTCTACACAGCGCGGTTCAATAGTAAGCACAGACAGCCCGACATAAAATGGTCCGCACCCAAACGGTATTTTATATAACCTGGCGTTCTGAGGCCTACATCGTCTTTCACAGGCCTCACTATTTGTAGAGTCTTAGCTGGGGCCCTGCAGACCGCAGAGATTTTATGCCTCTTACGAGCCGGTTAATCTTTGCTGTTATTGAGCCAGAGAAGGGCAAAAACACAAGCTTCTTCGTGTCATCCACGGGGGACTGCTGCTTACGATTCTCCAGCAAGATATTTTGCGAAATCTGGCGGTTGTTGTAGACGGTCCCCTTGAATATTTTTCGCAAGCTCCTCAATTTCTTCGGAAGGCTTTCAGCATCTGGAACGGCTCCCGTTCGATGTGCCAAGATCATCATAACTTTTCTGTAAAGGGTGATGATAGCTGATAGCACACAGATATCAGTCCGTGTAGGTGGGTTTCCGATAAACACACTCACTGAGACACCCATTTTCTTTACGGCGGACGAGAACGAGAAACCGCAAGGCCCCGTCTGTCTCTACCTCCACCGTGAACTTGATGTTGTCGTGGATGCTATTGATTTGGTCCAAGAATTCTCCCAGCTCTTCAACGCCGTGAGATCAGACAACTCAAGTGTCGTCGGCGTAATGATAAAAGCAATTAGGCTTTGCAGGAGCCGT
Organism: Schistocerca americana; assembly: GCF_021461395.2. NCBI lineage: Eukaryota > Metazoa > Arthropoda > Insecta > Orthoptera > Acrididae > Schistocerca > Schistocerca americana. Next base: position 238,157,000 of record NC_060119.1, on the reverse strand, counting down.
GTCCAGAGTGGTGTCCTCAAAGTATTCCATAAGCAGGTTGGTTATAACTGGAGTTAATGGAATTCCCATCGTCGATCCCGTTCGTCTGATAAAAATATTCCCCACCGTAAAAAAATATGATGACGTCAGAGTGTGCTTAAATAAATCCACAACAGTGTCATCAAATAAAGGGGAGAGCAGATCTTTGATGGGAAAACGCGTGAATAATGATACCACATCAAAGCTAACCGTCATATCTCCTTCTTCAAGACGCAAGCACTTAATTCGGCTGATGAAATCAGTCGTATTCTTGATGTGGCGAGAACAGTGAAACTGCAAAATAAACAAGCCGCATTCTTTCAGAAGCTTACGTTTTTGCTATTCTATGGCTCCTGAAGAGGCATAAAATCGATTCGGTCTTCAGGGCCCCAGCTAAAATTCTACAACTAATGAGGCCTGTTACAGACGATATAGGTCTTGGAACGCCAGGGGTGTACAAAGTAAGGGTTCTGAAGCGAGCACCACGTCACTAATGGCAGCGCGGCTATATAAGGATGGCAGCAACAATCAATTGACAGCAACCTCTTGACAGTGGCTGAGGAGCACTCAGCCTAAGGCTCATGGAAGCTCAACAGAATTTTACCAGTATATACGACCGCGAAACTATGCATAAGTACTAAGGTGCTTGAAAGTAATCAGGATTGTTGAGAAAAAAAATTAATGAGTTGAGGAAAAATACAGAAAATTTTTGCCTTAACTTTCGTACCCAAACGAAGAGTGGGAAATAGGCAAATGAAGTATCGAACTGACTAGTGGCAGGTCTGCTCCCACTCCCAAATCATATCCGTGGTACCTTATCCATCACTTCCACCCACCAGGTCGTACGTCATTGGTATCAAATTGAGAGGCTATTTGATTAAACTGATCATGAAAGTCACTTTGCATGGCGCGTAATTTTTTTTCAGCAGTCGGAGTACAGTCACCAGGTAGCTGAAATGGGAAACCCTGGAGGGAAGACGATGTTCTTTTCAAGGAACGCTATTGAAAACGGACAATTTAAGCTGACTGCAGAAGGGTTCTACCGCCGTCAACATACATTTTGCATAAGGACGGCACTATTAAAAACAAGATCAAAACGATTACGTTAATGTCACCCTGCATACAAGTGGTCTTGGTTCTACAGCCACACACAAGAATCGCTAATGATATCCATGACACGTTCCACATCATTACGAAATGTCGTATTCATGATCTATGGAACGAGTATTAATGTATGTGCGTATGTTAAAAACTATACATGCTTTATAACTCGAGGTATGGTATTGCTTCCGAATGGTCTTCCACACAAATACTGTGACATTAAATATAGGCAGTGATCGTGGGGTGTGTATTATAGACCGGAAGTGCGAGCGCACGTCGCCATAGGTGTAAGTTCAAATATGTGTGTAAAATCTTATGGGACTTAACTGCTAAGGTCATCAGTCCATAAGCTTACACACTACTTAACCTAAATTACCCTAAGGACGAACACACACACCGACGCCCGAGGGAGGACTCGAACCTCCGCCGGGACCAGCCGCACAGCCCATGACTGCAGCGCCCTAGACCGCTCGGCATAGGTGTAAGCTCGTAATAAAATCACCCTTATCACCGAATTTAGTATGTGATTCAGCTGAGAAACGTGGTATTAAGCCGATATTTGCAACTCCCTCTCGCCGCTGCTAAATATTTCCCACGCTAACATACAATATTTGAAACACATTCTGTCTCGATACCATGTAGACAACGTAACAGAGGTTCTGCGATATATCCATGGGGTTATAGGCGAGTGACGATGATGCTTGAGTGAGAATGATCACATATAGTAGATGGTGTGCTACCTGAGGAATCACTTAAAAAATGCAGCACTAGATTGATGTCATAAGAAATGTACAAAATCCTATGACCAATACACTGGCTTTTCAGATCTATAGTGTTACACTTTCTGGTAGAAATGCTGTCTGAGATTTGGAATCAAATGTCTCCATTCAACCACATACTTGCGTTGGATCCTATGGAGATGTCTTTTAATGATTGCAGCCACTGATGTATCATATTCGTGGCAGTCTCATATCTTGAAATGATATCTGCTAAGCCACGCAGCAAAACTCCAGCGTGGTGTTTTAGACAGTCCCTCTGCATCCTGTAACTGTTCTTCAGTCTCTGCCCTGTCCTCCCTGCTGCTTTGTCCATGTAATCATTCCAATTTAGGTCAGAACCGAGTGGAAGTCGGAGAGCACTATATCCAAGACCTTCTGCATCCCGTGGAGAAACAGAGCGCACTGAGTTAATGTGACAGGACCATGTTTTGACAACATGGTGAAAATAAGAACATGTTGTCATAGCTCCTCCAGCTATGTACAATGTGTAAGGCCAGCGCCAAATGAAGCTTTCTCCTCCAACACGAGATAGTAGAAAATACAGTACGAGAAGTTACATTGGTGTTTCTTATTGGAAAAATTAGGAATACTCTACATCAAACAGGAACTGAAAGAAGGTCGAGGATTTTGCTACTGCATTGCGGTGCATTTCCAAACTATGTACAGGTACTACAGTCCAAATGAGATCTGCATCCCTCAGAGTGCATTCATTTTTGTCACCCAAGCATTATCTCTATCCTCGTTATTTTGTACCATCCAACAGAGAAAAAAACTATGAACTATAAAAAAATCCACTAACATAACCCAGTAGAGAATTCGATATGGCATTACCATGTCCCTGTCTTCAGATATATAGAAAACCAATGTCTGCTTGATGACGTCGAGCATATGTGGTGATCCTATTAAATATGCAGGTATTGATCCATTGGATCAGATGGCCAGTGATCAAAGCCGCTTTCGCAGACCAGTGTAAAGTTTCGTTACCTGTACTGTAGGAGCACCATATCCCACAGAATATCAATTGCAAGAGAGGGTCCCTGTGTTGTTCTTTCATAAGCAGTTTGATACATTGATTTTTTCTGTTGTAACACATCCAAGCAGTGTAGGACTACAGCTTTTACAGTGCCAAACATTTTGTTTTTACTCCACGAATTCAAGGTCTGGGTCAGGTGCTAAACCAATATTAACAAGTTTTGTTCCTTTGGTTCTCACAGAAAGCTGGGAATCGCATGGTGAAAACTGAGCTGCTCCCACAACACACAGGATGGATGAAATGAAAGACCGAGGTGGTTTTCTTACTAACAAAAATATATTGCAACATATGGAAACTGGAATAGTCTGCAGCGTATTGCTGTGTTTCCAAACAGCTGCCTAAAGGTGATGACCTCTACATTTAATCTCATCTTTCACAGTGACAGGGTAGCAGATCTCTAGGTGTTCCATCTCGTAGAGACCAAGAGCATTGATTCCTTATATTGCCATGTACAGGATCACTGTTTCGGTGCTGGCCATCCCCCGGAAGGTTTTGCTCACACCATGACTCTCTCCATCTCAAACAAGTGGTGTCCGGTAATCATTACGTGGTAATCAACAGGGTACCAGAGAATGAATGGGATGGAAAAGACACCTTCAGTATGGGACAATTTACTATAATAAGCATCACAGTTGATAGTGCTATCAATTTTAGCCATTTTACTAGCTTTTCTGTAATTTCAATACTGACCAATAGCATGACAGAATGCTTCCCAATTTCTGTATCATCACTAAACCACCCCTCCACTACTTTGCGTGTATCATATACTAGATTTCAAATGTAGATAGATGATTGTGCAGTACATCCTTTCATGGTTAATTCTTGAATATATACACTAAAATGTACCAGACATCATACTATACTGATTCAATTAGGTTCTCTACATATTTTCCGCGCGGGATTAGCCGAGCGGTCTGGGGCGCTGCAGTCATGGACTGTGCGGCTGGTCCCGGCGGAGGTTCGAGTCCTCCCTCGGGCATGGGTGTGTGTGTTTGTCCTTAGGATAACTTAGGTTAAGTAGTGTGTAAGCTTAGGGACTGATGGCCTTAGCAGTTAAGTCCCATAAGATTTCACACACATTTGAACATTTTCTACATATTTCTAGCACTTTCATTACAGTGCATAATTCACAATTAAAATTACCCATCTTCCCATATGTGAATGGGAGCCACAGAGTATTCTCGCATTCTTAGGATAAAGTTGGAGACTGAAAGAACTCCCCACATTGTCTTCGACCAACCCTCCGTAGAACACCGTCGCCGATTAATTTGTAGCTGGCCAGAAGCGGAAGGGTACTATACCCATTAAATTACACGTCTCAAGAAGTATCAGAACGAGCTGAGCCCATAACTGCTTTTCAGCAAAGGCTGTTACGCACCAATCTTACGACACCCATCCAAGTTCAAATGGCTCTTAGCACAATGGGACTCAACATCTTAGGTCATAAGTCCCCTAGAACTTAGAACTACTTAAACCTAACTAACCTAAGGACATCACACACACCCATGCCCGAGGCAGGATTCGAACCTGCGACCGTAGCAGCCTCGCGGTTCCAGACTGCAGCGCCAGAACCGCACGGCACCCCATCCAAGTGTGCAAGATCTCTACAGATGCACACTTTTCGAGGAGGTTAACACCCCTTATCAGTGAATAGTAGATATGAGAGTGCTGTGACGATACAACAGATGTTTGAGAAGAAACGTGTGGTTTATGCATGATGGAGCTCCAGACAGAGCTGAAAGCATTTTACGTAAATCGACTGTACTATCAATTCTAAAGTAATGTCTAGTGTCTGGATCAGTACCAAGAGGGTATTGGCAAGAGAGAAATGACCATATAATATAAACACATGCACTCCTAAGGCTTCATGGTTCTGCATTTAAACATGCTATAATGTTAAAGCCATGTCGTTTCTGAAATATTAGTCGTTAGTCAAATATAGGACATATATGTCCAATATCTGACACACATCCATCCTGCAAGGTTTTCATTCCACTCACTATAGAGACAAACTTTAAGATGATAAAACTACTTCTTTCTACACCATAGAAAAACACAGATTCTATGTGATACATGCACAATATAGCTCTCTGGAGATGTAGAGCGCCCACTGTTCACATCTGATTACGGTCAGGAATTATACTATGCTCACACCAGTCCTGTAAAGTGATCATCAGCAATGGAAAACGCCTCTTACAAGGAAACAGAAAAACGCATAGTAACGGTGTTTGACATGTGAAATTACATGCCATGCTGCACTAACTCCGTAAACATTACAAAAATCAAGCAAATGTATAAATAGGGCTTTCAGTATCCCCCAAACACCTGCCACTAACTTAGAATCACTGCAATTATGAAACTGAAGACTCAATTTATGTCCAAAATGTGGCAGAGAAATGGAGTACTTCGCATACATCTTCATTCATCCAGAGGAAGGTGCTGAAATAGGTTTTCCATCAATGAACATGATTCATCACATATGCGACTGCTGACTGTGGTATGGAGACGTTTACTGTTAACAACTGAATGTATATTGCACTCTAAGTCACACACAGAACATGTAGTTGTATATGAGTCGATCACAGGTTATACCACACAACTGATGCACGCTGAGAGAACAAAGGAGCGTCATCAGCCTACTATTAAATCATACCTCGTGCAATCCCTCTCATCCAATGACTCCATCTACCTTCTGTCACTCTTTAGCGCAGATCCACGTCAGTTTAGAGCCAGGTGGTTCTCTTTTCCAGGTAAGCTTCGAAGACTGCAGCCAAGCTGCATGTATCACTATTACATCAATAGACATACAGTAGAATGTTGTTAAAAACCATACAGCAACTGTTCTGTGACGTATTTCTTAGCTGACACCGCATGGTTGTGATTGGGGAGGGTACAGAGAAGCACATTGTACATACTGTTTGTTAGGGTTTAAAACACCTAAACAGTCTTGCACAGAGTCAAAAACACGATCCATTCTGTAGTTGTATACTGAAGTTCCTCGGATGGTAATACAACGCTCTCTAGCTAAGGACAATTTATAAAAATCTAGAAGGTGGTTGCCGATAACTTTGGAGTCACACGTGGGCTTGTGATCCGACATACATAAATTTATTACTCCGCATTTAATAGTCATCCACATTAAGCATTCTATTCCAGCCATCTTAACGCTCACAACGAAAAATGATTGTCTCCCTGGTTCTTGGTGCTTCTGTGTCAACATTTTCTCACATTCCTCTTGCTGTCACATACTCGTTCCCATGTACAAGAATTTTCCTGCATCAAGCAGAAGACATGAAGTACTTCCTCATTCCTCCTCGATTTCCCCACATTTTGACGTATTTTCCCTCAATTTACACGCATTTTTCATCAATTGTCGTAATTTTATCAATTCTATGCCACTTCTACCCACTTGTAAACGTAGTATAGTTGCCATCGCATAGCCAAAATACACTATTTTTCTGGTCAGACGGTATAGTATAGGACTGTACTCGAAGGCATCCAGTTACTTCCAACCACATATTCTACAGTTGTTGCATTTGCTCTGTTTTCTGTATGTCTGTGTCCATGCATGTATCACAGATGGCTCCCATGACCCACAGTGGACCCAAGTTAGTGTTCAAGTCTGGATCCACCACATGTTATATCGAGAGTAATGTTCTTATGCAGATACACGATATTCCACATCCAGGATAGGGTTTCAAGGTGCATCCACCTCTGAAGAACATCACTCCAGATGTAACAAGAAACCACTGTCTGAATGTCTGGAGGCATTGAGTCACACAAACAAACAATTTTCGTAATTTTATCGATTCTATGTCACCTCCACCAATGCGATCATGACATCACATCTCGCCACCTATTCCAAAACTGCTTGTAAACGTAGTACAGTTGTCATCACATAGCCCAAATGCACTATTTTCTGGTCAGATGGTAGCATAGAATGTCCTTGAAGGCATCCAGTACTTCCAACCATTACCTTGAGACAGACAGAGAGAGGAAGAGAGTTCCTGATCAACAGAATGCCACCATTTGATGCTTTGTTTGGGGGCTGTGAGACCAAAGGAAGCTGATATTCAGTCTATGGTCAGTGGTATTTAGTACTGTAATCTGTAATTAGGACGCTGGGGCAAGGAGTGGGGATTGGGATGTCCTCTGATGGTAGCATTATGCACTAGCTCAGTCGATCCCTGCATGTCCAGGTGAGCACACAAGAAAATTCTCCAACAAGACAACACCTCCACTCTGCAGCAGTGTAATTATGTAATTAGGACATGTAGTTGCTGGATGTGAGCTTTTTTCCCCACCAAATAAGAGAGAGATCTCACCCAGCAAGTTGAAATTTATAATAAATAAACAGTATATCCTTTTCTATGTATTTGAATTTCCTGTCGCGATATCCTGCCTCTCCAGCATGAACTGAGTCCTTTTGCCGCCAGTTTCCAGATGGGAGAGGAGGGGGGACGTGGAGGAGAGAAGGGGGAGGGCTGGGGGGTTTCCCAGAGGGGCAGGGGTTAATTAATTGGTCGATTTAATTAGTCAGTTAATTTGATATCAAAAATGTTCTTGCATTGGCGAGGAGAGTTCCCAGAGGGTTGGGGGGAGAAGGAGGAGGAGCTGAAGGGGGAGGGTTGGAGGGAGGGGTTTGTCAGAAGGCAGATTATCGCCAGGGGATCGTAATCCACTTAGCAGAACAATAGGTTGAGGACCTGCAGTCAAAAGAGAACAACAGGTTTGCCTTGAATGTATGCTTGTCCCTGATGTAGGCAACCCACACTAGCAAAATGGCCTCGTGCCCGCCTTTCCCTACAACTGTCGAGACCACATGTGCAGTGGCGCTCGTCTGGGAGGTCTAGGTGGTAGGATATTTTAATCCTGGCAGTAAAAGAACTCTTCATTGTTAGGTGGTGGCGTACAGTTCTGGATCGCTAGACTCTGCGTCATTGTCCTGGGTTAGGTCCCAAATCTCAACAGTGTCTTGTGGTGTGAGGTCATCTGATACTATTGGCGATGATCCATGGTTTAGTTTGGGATATTAAGCTTAGCGCTGTTTGAGAGTAGGCGATGGGCTGGATCCGGATTCACCCTCCCATTTTTCTTCATCCATAATTGCACTGGCACTCACCTCCGTCATCCACCCAGCACAGATGCACACTTGACGCTTCATAAGGGGTCAGAGAAAAATAATGACAAACCAGCACCACTAGTGTCTTGCCCAGAATGGCAGCTCGGAATTTCTTTCTCCCCTCCCAACATTTATTTCCCGAGTATAGGACTGACATACATAAGTCTGCAAAATTAATTTGGGAGAAAGAAAAATCTGTTCAACGAATTCATGGGTCATGGTGAGGATATAGTATAAGGCTAAGCCACACATGAAATTGTTGTCCAAGACAGCCAGTACATATCTGTAAAAGTCTTTGGCTGTAATCATATACAGTATGATTTCGCTGTACAGTGTGAATGGAACTTCATCCATGTGGTATTATTTGTCCAGTGTGCACTTTGTTTCATATCCCGTCAATACTTACATTGGTCAAGACTGACACCATACGATTGCATCAGAATATATATGCCTGTGAGGGTGAGCAGACATGTGAGCAGTATACACTTTCTATATATTTTGCAAGCTTGAACTACTTTACGTCATCTACACAGGTCACGTCGTACTGGTTATGGCAGGAAATTTTATACAGCTGAGATGAATTCAATGAATTAGGACCCAGCGTCGATTCCCAGTAGTGGCAGGGATTTTTCCTTGGTGGGAGGACAGGAATTTGGTGCATTCAGCCTCGTGGTGCCAATATCGTAGGATCCACTTGACCTAGTAATAGAGGTTCCAGGTCACGAAAACTAGCAATGGCCAGAAGAGTGGTGTGCTGACCCCACGATCCTCCACATCACATCCAATGACCCCATTGGCAGAGAATGACGTGGCAGTCGGTCGGTACCAATGAGACACTGCGGTCCTGAGGATGGAGTTGACATCATCTTAGTCAATAAAGGTTATTTCGTTTCGCTTTTTATGCGGAATCGAGGCATAGGCTCGGCAGCTGATTTGGGAATTTGTAGTTGTGTTACGTTTCGTTCCATGTAAACAGATTTTTATTGCTCATAGTGCAGGAATGTGATATGCTACCTCATTTACGTTGCTCGGGCAACACTCCATTACGTGTTTCTACGACTTTTGCTACTTAGCGACTACTCTATAACCATAGAATGCAGACAGTCCACGATTACCTTAGTACCTGTAGCGAATACTGTGCTCAAACGCAGGAATTCCCTTCATATCTCACTGGGATGGTATATTGGGTGCGGGGATACAACTAACAAGGGGAGGCCGCCAATTGCGAAATTCAGATCCGATTCATACTGCGCATAATAAAAGCTCATGGCCAGAGGTGTAATGTGGCAAAGCACCAAGATGCACTTCTCAGCCGTTGTCGAGAAAATCGACAGTTAAAAGAAACCGTTGCAGTGAAATACTCTCTACGATTAATAATTCTCTACAGCGTCGTGGAGCAGCGGTAAGCGCTCTAGTTCGTAATCCGAAGGTCGCCGGATCGAATCTCGCGCTATACAACTTTTTTTAGGCAATCAGTTGCAACAATTATGCATATAATAAGTTGTTGAAAGTCGTTTGTCGTGGAAAACTGGCGACTTCGATCATCATTATGTTTTCCGCAAACAAAGTTGTATTTCACAAACGTCATTAATTGTCTTCATAATGTTAACCACGCATAGTTAACGGAAGACGTAGAGATGATATTCCGAAACGAATACGTATAGCGTAAGTCAAACGTTCGAATTAGAATAGAGACCCCACGAACACAAATTTGCTGTGGCAGGTATGAAATATAAACTCCGTTACTCGCTCGTTACACTTGAATGACAGATGTTGAATGGGCCGAAACGAGCCGCCGCATAACAGCGTAGTTGCGTGCTAACTTCGAAAGAAGGTAGATGCGGTCCCTAGCGCAACTTATAACATTGTCGAAAATCAGTGCGGACGGGAGAGCTTTGGTACACCCTGTTAAAAAAAAAAACGGAAAAATGGAGGCGGTACAATTGGAGAGCGATCCGCCTTCACCAACATGCATAAGCAATTCATTAATACTTTATATATATATATATATATATATATATATATATATATATATATATATTTGAATTACAAAAAACTAATAATAAAAAAAATTGTGTGGCGCGAGATTCGATCCGGCGACCTTCGGATTACGAACCCGAGCGCTTACCGCTGCGCCACGACGCTGTAGAAAATTCTAATCGTCGAGAGTATTTCACCGCAACGGTTTCTTTTAACTGTCGATTTTCTCGATAACGGCTGAGAAGTGCATCTTGGTGCTTTGCCACATTACACCTCTGGCCATGAGCTTTTATTATGCGCAGTATGAATTGAATCTGAATTTCACAATTGGCGGCCTCCCCTTGTAAGTGGCAAAAATGGATTTTTCACTGAGGCGTAAGCTGAACATTTCGTGTCCAAGATAATACTCATGAACGTCATTGTGGTTCTTGAAAACTGAGATGCTCCAAAACGAGTCGAAAACAAAGCAGCGTGAGTGAAGACGGCGTATTACTAGCAAAATACCAAAATCTATTAGTTAAAGCCATGGAGAACCCAGGACAAGGTCTGTTAATAACGTATTAATTTATCATATTGATTTGTCATTGTTCTTGTCCCAGAATGTATAGTGCTCCCAAAATAAACCCTCATATCTATGGAAATTACAGGTTTTTAACACACACAAACTTACACGTCGCTTATTCGGCCTGTGTTAGCCTTTGGAGTATCTGAGTTTGAATTTTTTTGTTCTAGATGTGGAATAGGAATATCTATCAGGTGATCTTTCATTTCCTTTTTGAAATACACAATCAAGTGATGTCAGTGATAGTGCCTGAAGTTTTCAAAGCAATGTGTGAGACCTTGAAACATCAGGTAAAGTCCATTTCTACAGTTACACTGAGTAACAGAGCGCGTCAAAACTACTATTAAATTTGCGAGGCCTACCTTTTCTTTCTAAATATCCACTCAAATTATGTCCCTGATAGCGTCTGAAGTTTGCAAAGCGTATATTTCTAGCACCATAAACACCACTACGCAATTTAGGGAATAGTGTTTCGGGGCAGGAAGGGGGTATTGTTGTGCGAGTTCTTGCCCACCGGTACAACAATCAACGCTGCCGGGTACTGCGAGACACTGCAAAAATTGCGCCGTGCAATTCAAAAGAAGGGGAAGGGTATGCTGTCCAAGGGGGTGCGTTTGCATCAGGATAACGCTCGACCGCACACCGCTAAACCCACCAACGAGCTCATCGCAAAATTTGGATGGACTGTTGTCAAACACCCATCCTACAGCCCGGATTTAGCCCACGTGACTACCATCTCTTCCCTGACATGAAGAAACACCTGGGTGGAACGTATTTCGGCGACACAGAAGAACTGGAAGAAGCGGTTCCCAGGTATCTGCGCGGCTTGGCGGCAGATTTTTTTTGACTCGGGCATTCAAAAGTTCGTACACCGCATGCAAAAATGTATTGACCTCAGTGGCGACTACGTAGAAAAATAGGTTAAAGTTTGAACTTTCCAAAAATGTATGCATTCATGAAAGAAAGATATTTAACACTGTTAAAAAAAATGGAAACCTTATTTTACGAACACCTCTCGTATATGTGAAGTCTGTTTGAAGTCGCTAAATGGTAGCATTTTAGAGTAATGGATGAACAAAGTTGGAATATTTGAGCGCTATCGGCTTCAAGACAAATACTTAGTTTCTAATTGTAGTACTTATTCTGTTGAACTTCACTTACTCTTAATGAGTAGATTATGGTAACATGTTAAATATTTAAATTCGGTGAATAATTATGTGAAATATTGAAAATGTACTTATCGTTGTCTTTGAAAGCCGTTAGATAGGCCAGCTGGAACAGAAGGCCCAGGACAGACACCCACATACGGATTTTATATTGTAGATATGTACGATCCCTTAACGAAATGTACGGTAATTTCGATGCAATTGTGCGATCCAGTAACGTTGGAAGGTTGGCAACACTGCAATGGATCAACACTGTTGGCGCCAACGTTGCTTACCTTGTACCGTACCACAAAATATACTTACCGGACCTAGGTGGCTTGTATATTGATGACAAGAATCAGTTTTCGCTTATCTGAAAGCTCACGTCATAGAAAGACCTATTCCTGTTCTGTCGTACTAGGAAGCGTGTTGAGACACAAAGATACTTTCATTAGCGCCGTCATATTTTAAGAGTCAATCAACAGTACCTAAAGGTATCGAAGAAGCTGAATGTTTACATTCATTCTGCCATTTACAATCGGTTCTTAGTCACTACCCCCCTCCCCACCCCCCCCCCCCCCCCCAAAAAAAAAAAAAAAAAAAAAACGCTCAGGACTGTTTTCTTTGAGAAGATTGGAGATTTTTCTTTTCGTCCACAGCTCTGTTTTTCGTAAGACATTCCTGTATAAAGTCGGCAGAAATTTGTACGTTAAAAGCATATTTTCACTAGTTTTAATTCCGTCGTCAGTGCCTTCCATACACAGCCAACCCTTTTTTCTTTATAGCCCTGTTATACAGATATCAACACTGAAGCTCTACGCAATTTACATCCTTGGATTAGTAGTCACACCAGTAGTAAGTAGCACAGTGAAACTCATAGGTAGATGTGACAGAATACGCGCTGTAAAAGGCGGGGAAACTGGTACACGTACGCAGCGCACAGCACTATGAAGATCTGAAGTGTAGAAAGACGAACGCCATCTTACCACGAAACCGGCCGTAATAAATTAGTATTAGCATATTATCAAGCGCACTTATCTGAATGGTGCGAAAGGCTAGTTCTAGCTGTCTGTGTAAATCATCCTTCGTCCCAGGCGGGGAAATAACTCATTTGTTAAAAGGTATGTAATTATACAGAGCTGGGCTGATCAAATATTTTACCAGATAATGGTATGACACTAGAGAAGAATATAAGCCCGAAGGCAGACTGAGTGATTCTGAATAACGGCCTCGCCAGTTGCTTGAAATAATGGACCCCTTCCTGCATCTGAGAACAATTTGTGCCACGAAGAGAGAAAGATAAAAACCTCACATCATCTTGTCCCCGTACGTTGCTCATTGCAGTACCAACTAGAACATATGCCGACAGTTTCTTTACTATAATGTAACTGCTGCCACAAATTGTATTATGATCTAAAGAGTTGTTTTATGAACTAAAGAGCTTGCGCATGAATGGATTTCTATTATACCTCCCTTTGGTAACAAGAAGAAAAAGACCTGTTGTCTTGGCATTATGTTCGTCAAATGACGGAGAATGGTTAGCTTCGCGTCATCATATGTCCATCACAAACAGATTTTTCACTGTTCAAAAAATGGTTCAAATGGCTCTAACCACTATGGGACTTAACATCTGGGGTCATCAGTCCCCTAGACTTAGAGCTACTGAAACCTAACTAACCGAAGGACATCACACACATCCATGCCCGAGGCAGGATTCGAACCTGCGACTGTAGCAGCAGCGCGGTTCTGGACTGAAGCGCCTAGAACCGCTCGCCCATAACGGTCGGCTTTTCACTGTTCCTCTAAATAACAAATATATGTTCCGTCAACAATGCTGAGTCTCATTTAATTCACATATTTGTGTCCAGTAAGCTTTGCTTCGTCTCTAATGACAGTAATATCAACAGTATGTTGAAGTCTTATTAATGTCTTCCTTGTATATATATATATATATATATATATATATATATATATATATATATATATATATATATATATATATATAGGCGATATTTTTCACCAATATATCGACATCGTATATTTATATTTTATTTTTTCGCAATTTGCGATAAATATTTGAAGTTGTTCTCTTGAAACTGTAGTAGAATATAATTTTACTTTCACTGCCTGAAGGAGTCTTATTACTGAGCTTTCATCACAGCCAGTCTTTCTCTTTGATTGTGTGAAGCAAGTATAGATGGCACAAAGAAGAAGTCCGATTGCACTGGAGGGTAGTGGTATGAATGGAATAACAAGACATCCGATGTGAAGAAATCGCCTCGGACATGGATGTGTGTGATGTCCTTAGGTTAGTTAGGTTTAAGTAGCTCTAAGTTCTAGGGGACAAAAGTCCCATAGTGCTCAGAGCCATTTGAGCCATTTTTTTTTTAATTTCACCGCGCTATTTTGATACTACAATTGCTAGGTAGCTGGCGTTTGCAGACATGAAAAAAAAAGTCGACATGAAGTGTACCAGTCAAATCCGATATGTGACAAAACCGAACGACGGACCCAGCGGACACCTTTTATTGTGACACTTACTTCCAGGTACCATTGTTAGCAAAGCAGTTATCACCAAGCGTGAACACGCACCGTTTTCCTTTCAGTTCTTGCTCTAAGGGGGGTAAACTGGCTGCTAGCTTATTGGTGTACAGAATATCTAATACTAAATCAAAAATTAAATATACAGCTCTAAAACTGGCACTATATTTATAATGTGCAGCCGGTATTTTTTCTTCTGGTGCGTCGATAGTTTTTCCCTCCATATTTCGATAACTGTTTTCGATATAACGAGGGCCGACACTAATATTTTTTTTAAATATCTGTATAGTGGGCTCCCGATATTTTTAAAAACATCAACAGTCCTAATTCAAAGCAATTCTAGAAAGCAGGTGGTCACATATTTAGAAAAGACGGACATTTGAATCACCAACAATGCATCATATTGGACTTCTTGTTAATGAATATGGCTATTGGAAGAAAAATGAAAAAAAACGTAAGTCGCTATGAGATGGCGACAAATGTAAGCCCAGAGAATTGTGGTTCAGTCAGTGCTCATTCTTAGGAATTGAGTTTTACCTAATGTGACGCCTTTTGTACGAAGAAACACTTCACATAGCTGTTAACTGGAGATCCCCCTGTTCTTAGTCAGTTCTCAGATCAGAATAATGCAATGGCATACAAGTACCAACAGCTGTAAATGATTTCCTAAAACTTCTCCTGATCTGTGTAGATCATAACGAAGTAAACTGTGGGGTGTTTTTAGATTTATCAAAGGCATTTGATGTGATTGATCATGAATTATTGCTTGAGAAACTATATTGCTATGGTGTAAGTGGTACTGGTCACAGCTGGTTTAAATCATACCTGTCAGACAGATACCAGAAAGTAGAAATGGTTCACGAAGGAACCTTCAGAATACAAGAAAGTTAGTAATGGAGTGCCACAAGGTTCTGTGCTGGGACCCCTCTTGTTCTTGATTCTCATAAATGACCTACCAAACTGTTTAACACTGGCTAATGCTGTATTGTATGCAGACGATACAAGTCTTTTTATTAAAGCTCAAAATGAGACTGACTTGCAACACAAAGTAGAAATAACAAAAGAAGAAGCAGGAAAATGGTTTAGAGATATCTGTTTATTTGTAAATGAGAAAAAAACAGTATGGATGAATTTCAGCCACGTATCAAATAAAGTAAAGCCCAATACAGTTTTGAAACTTGGTGAACAGAAGATTTTACGAACTTCAAACACAAAATTTTTAGGTATCTGGCTAGGCGAGCATCTAAAGTTGGATAAAGATTCTGAAATGCTCAATAAAAAGCTAAGTAAATGAATACTCCGAATGCTGAAAAATTGCTGCAGTGGAAAAACAATAATGTGTGTTTATTATACTCTTATACATAGTCTATTGCAGTATGGTGTCTTATTTTGGGGTAATTCAAGTCTGGCAAACTGGTCATTCATTATTCAAAAACGAGCATTAAGAATAATGAAAGGGGCTGCATTAAGATAGCCCTTCAGGAAAATTTTTGAAGAATTTCAAATAATGTCACTTCCATCTTTATATATCTACAAAAGTATCTGCTTTTTCAAATCTCACCCTAAATTTTCTTCTTTAAATAGTGAGTGCCATGACTACCCAATAAGACACAGGAATGATTTCCACAGAGAAACACACAAAACAGCCCAATATCACAAAAGTGCAATATATCACCCCAAAATCCTTTTTAGTGCTCTTCCCTTAAGCATCAAAAAGATAGAAAGGTTTTACATTTTTTTAAATGAGCTTAAAAAGATGTTATTAATGGAATGTTTTTACAGTGGTACAGAGTACATGGATTTTCAGAACATAGTGACATAGTGGTCAATGATAATGATAATTCATATTTGAACAAATGTATGAAAATATTCTGCCTGTACACACTATAATTAATTAATTAATTATTGCTTGTTCTGTTATTCACAGTGGTCAATGATAATGATAATTCATATTTGAACAAATGTATGAAAATAGTCTGTCTGTACACACTATAATTAATTAATTATTGTTTGTTCTGTTATTCTCTACTATAGTGCTCAATGATAATGATAAGTCATATATGAAAAACAAATGTATGAAAATAGTATGCACTATAAATAATTAATTATTGTTTGTTTTGTTATTCTCTAATATACGCTGCACGAGATATATATTTATATATGTTTTACCACTGTAGGCCTATGTTATTAATTTACTGTATAATTACAAACTCATATAATGTAACATGGCAACTCCTATATCATTGTATATGATAAAATGGATGCTCAATAAATAACAATAACAATAACAAGGATCATGCCTGTGTAAAGTATTGTGTTGTTCATCTGAGCCTTTGAGTGCAGCCTGTTGAAGAAAATGGTTCAAATGGCTCTGAGCACTATGGGACTTAAGTTCTGAGGTCATCAGTCCCCTAGAACTTAGAATTACTTAAACCTAACTAACGTAAGGACATCACACACATCCATGCCCAAGGCAGGATTCGATCCTGCGACCATAGCGGTCGTGCGGTTCCAGACCGTAGAGCCTAGAAACGCTCAGCCACTCCAGCCGGACCTGTTAAAGAGGTAAAATATGATAAGTCACCTGGAAAACATGTTCCAGTGATGATCCTGACAGCACTGTGCTACAGCTCTCATTCTGTGTGCGCACCACTCAAAGGTGGTTGTTTTGACAATGACTAGGCATATATAATTGTAAAGGCAGGTACATAATAATTTTCTCCTCCTGCATCATTGCAGTCGGTAGCTATATGCCAATATTAGGCCCACATGTTGGATGTCTTGAGGTATATTAACACCTGTGCCAGTAGCTGCAGTATGAGGCAATGAGCAAACATGGTGGGTATGATATGGTCATGCACAAATCAGTTGCAGTGAGCTGTAATTCTCTTTTCATGGGAGAAAAAAGGCTCAGTTCATAAGGAAATTTTTGTTGTGGTGGGGAAGTTTGGAGGCATTGTATCAAAACCCATGCTGTTGCGCATCTTTCGCTTGAGGGCACATCAGCCTCACTGATGAGTGATATTCCAGATGGCCACTGTGACAACATTGCCATATGTTCAAGGCAGGAACTAGGCGTGAAGAACTACAGTATTGATCTGTAAACTTGGCACAAAGAGTCAATATGTCGTATTATACTCTGCACATTAGCAACTATAATTCACAAGTCGGTGCTTGCTGTGTGCAAGAGAACGTGAAAAATGCCTTTGGATGCCACAGCACAATGGCTTAATTACTTGGAACTTTTCATTTGTCAGTATAGGCATAGCACAAGAGGAATGGGAGGACTGGATACTTGCTGCACCTTCATGAAATCCAGTATACAGAGTTATTCATTACAGAATTCTCATGCATTTTTAAAAAGGATTGTCTGTGATGCTACTGATAAAAAATTTTGCACTGCCAAGTGCGACAGGAAATGCTGACCTTAGGAAACACTATATAACTTGGGTCTGTTTGGTTGCTACACTATTCATGATAAATCATACCATTCTTTTAGCACAATGGCAGTTTTGCTGCTGTTTTGTAGTCATGGTGAATGCGATCTTTAAAGATGTTGCCAATGTAGAGAATTCAATATTTTCTGTGCCACTTCTTTGCACAACCCTTATTGAGCTACAGAAAGGGGAACATGAAGTTAAATGGCACCAGTGTACCTTCCCAACATCTGTCCCCAATTAACAACAAGATTAATCACAAAAGCATTTTAATTTGTCTGCAAACACAGAAGACACACCTAGGCTTTCTCAGATGCATTCTGTTTTACGTGGCTATAATTGTAGGAGATACTGAAAAATATGCCCATGCTACAGAATAGATACTGTTTCCTGCACTGGGAGGGTGGAACAAATTGTGAAAAATCAAATTTCTCACAAGTTGCGACCTTCTCTAATTGCATGGCAACATCCAGAAATAGAGCTGTGAATTCTATAGTACAGATGGCAAGGCTGCACAATAATGTATCAAACTGGGGAGATGAGGAATGTCTTCTTTCAGTCCTATGCTGCTAATAGTTGGTTTCCTGACAGATCTGAAGATTGTTTTGGAAAGTTTCTTACATGGTTGCACTTTACCCGAACGACCCAAAAATATGTCTTTCAAAACGCATATTGTTCAATATTTGAAAACTGTAGTGATGAAATAAATCCATTAATGTGACAAGTTTTATAAGCAAAAAGTGTTATAAATGTCATAAAAGCAGAATAAATAAGTTTTTTAACTTATTTCCTATTCTCCACTTTGAAACACGCCATTCACTCAACAATGTAGGAAAAGATAGATTGTTACTGTAAAGAGGACATGTTAAGTTGCAGACAGGCACAATTAAAAGACACTTACACATATACTTCTGGCCACAGCCTGATGAAAGCTGTGACGGAAAACTTATGTGTAATGGTCTTTTAAGTGTGCCTGTCTGCAACCTAATGTGCCCTCTTTTCAGTAAGGACCAACCTGTCTTTTCCTACATAGTCAATATTCCTACCTGGAGTTCCCATTGTTTGATACCATTCATTCATTCATTCATATTGTGTAGATCCCAATAAGGTTGAGAACCTTCAGAGACATGGAACGAGTCAAGATACAGATTAACATGAGACACAAACACCACTGAAACTTTCTCTGTGTGTAGGAATAAGAGCAGATTATCATTATACTGCTTAATGCTGTTCATGCTTATGATAGCTAAGTTTGAGTAAATTAGAAAGAACACTGCTATTTAGAAAAATGCTGCTGCATCCTCAGTTACAAGCTACTATATAAGGCTATTCAAAACTAAGGAATAGATTTCAAACATTTATAGCTTCCGAACTACAAAAGATAGAAACACAATTACAACATTCCTGGAAACAGAAAAGTTCAAGTTTTTATGCATTCAAGGTGAGCACCATGCTTTACATGACAAATATCAAAACGGTGGGTTGTTTCCTGCCACACAAGAAGCAGCTGGTCTCTCATTATTGAATTCACAGTTCAACAATGTGATGTCTCATTGCTTAGAGAAATTTTCTAAATGTGTCTGATGTAACCTGAGTGACACCATTCCAGGATGTTGGACTGAATGAGGAGTAGAAGATGAGCTTCATCGCTGGTAGACTCCCAGGCCAGGTCTCCAGTCCTCACACCTTATGACTTTTATCTGTGGCGTTACATAAAAGTTCGCATTTTTATCCCCCCTATGACTGATACTCTTGAAAGTCGGTGACATCGCATTGTTGATGCTATGAATTTGATAACAAGAGATTAACTGATTTGTTTGTGGCAGAAAATGAGCCACCATTTTTATATTCATCATCTAACACATGGTTCTCACATTGAATGCATGAAAATTTGAACTTTTCCCTTTCCAGGGATGTTGGAATTGCATTTCTATCTTTTGTAGTTTGGAAGCAATAAATGTTGGAAATCTGTTTATTCTTTTTGAATATCCCTGTATAGCTGCTGCTAATAGCTTGATTTTGCTTTTTACAACTGTATTCTTCAAAGAGACGGAGTCCTGTTTGCAGTACATTACTACTTGTCATGCAGCTTTACAATGAAAACCATTGCTTGCCATCTAGCTAACAGAACATTTTGATGCCTGACCTGGATTCTCATTGTCAGATAATTTGTAGAAATAGTGGCTAACAAGATATGTTTTTAATTTTATTTTGAATTGGTAAGGAATCACAAGTTCTTGTTTTATTTTAGATAGGAGCTTTCTGAAATCTTCCCAACAGACAACATAACTCCATTGTGAAGCCTAGACCAGGAGGTAAACACTGCATGAAAATTATTTTTGTGTCTTGTAAACTGTGTAAATCACAGTTCAGTGGAAACTGGTTTTTATTATCAGCAATGAAAAGTGTTAAGGAGTAAATGTACTGAGAAGTGAGTAGAAGAATTCCAAATCTTTAAAAAGACTTCTGCAAGCAGTACAATTATCTACTTTACACAATATCCTTAGTGCCTACCTTTTTTTGTGAATAAACATTTTACTTTAGATACACTGTCCCAGAATGTAATTCCATACCACAGGAGTGAGTAAAAATATGCAAAATAAGTCAACACTTCTCCTTTTTGATCATCACAGTGAGAGATGCAGCTAAGGACAATGTTATTGCGGTCTTCAGTCCAAAAACTAGTTCAATGCGACTCTCCACCCTAGTCTATTCTGTGCCAGCCTTTTGAGTGAAATCCAGTCAACATCCTCAAAAGCTTTGTCTAAATCTACAAGCAACTGTTTTCAGAGCTCTGTTAAATTCTTCTTGTAGTATCAAATGTCCCACCTCATCTTCACCTACTTCCTCTTCTCTTTCTCTAATATTGTCTTAAAGTTCATTTTCCTTGTATAGCCCTTCTGTATATTCCTTCCATATTCCAGCTCCCTGCCTTGCCTAGTGCTGGCATGACATCTGAGCTCTTGATATTCATACATCTGCTTCTCTCTTCTGACAGAATTACCACATAATTGGCAAACCACAAAGCTTTTATTTCTTCTCCGTGAACTCTAATTCCCTTTCCAACATCTGTCTTTCCCTTAATCAAGCATTCCTCTACACTCTTGCATTTCTCATGTAACCATTTACACTTTGCCATTTTCCACTTTCTGTCAGTCTCATTTTTTATACACCTGTTTGTCTCTTGCCTGCTTCATTTGCTGAATTTTTATAGTTTACCCTTTTATCTGATTCAGTGTATCATGCATTATCCAAGAATTTCTAATGGACTGTGCCTTTTTGCCTATTTCCCCACTCTGTCACATTCACTATTTCATTTCTCAAAGCTGCCCATTCACCTTTGACTATATTCCTTTCTGTGCTTCGGTCAGTTGCTGGCTAATGCTCCTTTTGAAACTTTCAATTTATCCAGGTCCCATCTTCTGAATATCCTATCTTTCTGCAATTTTTTCAGTTTAAATCTGCAATTCATAACAGTACATTATGGACAGTCCACATTCACTCCTGGAAATGTTTTCCAGGTTAAAATCTCATTTCAAAATCTCAGTGTTATAATTAGGTAACCAATCTTAAAGCATCCAAAGACCCCAGGTGTCTTCCATGTCAGTGGTATGTACGATCTTTCCATTAAGGTAAGCAATAACAATAGAATAAAATGTCATTTTTAAATATAAAATACCTCAACTGCTGCAGGAAATACTTTTCAGTTGATAACACAGCTATGTTCATACACCGTTCTTGAGTTTGTGAACTACATACATAGTGTTTTTATCCTTTTTGCCAACCTCTCTCAATTGAGGCACTAGATGCAGGAATAATAAAAATAAATTCAAAGAATTTTACAGTTTTACGGTGTGCTGTCTAGAGTCCATTTGACAGTAAAATTCAATAAATTGTCAACAATTTTATGATGAATTTCTCTGGAAATATATGCAGCCACCAGTTGTGATCTTAAATAGGGAAAAAATGAGGCATAGCATTCTTTTACTGACTGTGTGTTAAGTTCTAGATAACACTATTTATTTGATCATAATTATGTACATTTAAAAGTTCCAAAAATAACAGAGTCCATGTTATGAATCTATCCTGTAACTGCCCCACTAATGTGTCCAAAATGTTACATTAGATACATACAAAATTTGTTTCAAAATTGACCACAGCATCATACCTAGGATATTTGGTTACTGTTTCTGCTCTGAAATATTTGTAACACTGATATCTTTGTATCCCTATGTGACTATAATTCTACAACCAATTGATATTGTAATACTCAAATCACTTAATATCAGATGGAAAAATAACAGTTCTGGAAGGACAAAAGATGACAAAATATTAACCAAAGAATGGTTTGCTCCAATCTTACAAGCAGCTGTGAGAAGACTATGGTCAATAACACACCGGTTAGTAAAGTCTGAAGATGTGGCATGTATTTATGTAATTCAGATAACATCGATTTTATAACATGTCTGGGGACCTTGTCTCGACGTTTTCACATCTGAAATTTTTTGAGAAATCTTTGGAATTGTGTTTATAAGAGACCTTAACCCTAAAGATGTTATAACTTGTGCATTAATGGCCACTAAGTGACTCATTGAATGTGTGGAAATTACTGTGATTCCATCTGAAGTAGTCATCCATTACAGTCATACATTTGACAAGGCTGGTGCTAACCAAGTACGAAAAATAAATGCTTCACATGAAGTGAACAAATATGGACACATCTGTCTTGGACATACTGATGAAAAACTGGAAATGTGACCCAATGGCAATAATTCTGTAATGGACAAGCATATCAAAAAGAAAATTTAAGAGAATTGCATCGGATGCCTTTTATCATGATACACCATACTTGGTAAATCGTATTTCAGAAATATCAAAACAACAGAACATGCTTAAAAAAAAAAAAAAAAACAACTCAGTGAAATTAAAGACGTTAGCTGCCAGTGGCCATTTATTTAGATCAATGGGGCGAGTTGAAAATACGAGGGCTATTCAAAAGTAGGGAACGTTTCCATCTGATGCCGCTAGGCGTGCACCGATTGCATATATTTTGGTATGTGCATGTTCGACAGCTCAGTCAGCATCCATCCGTGACAGCTGGAACATCTCTGCGCATCTGGTTTCTTCAATATTCGAATTTGAAATGTGTGCTGCAATTGAAAATCCTGCCAGTTGTGAGGTGCGGTCTCTGATATGGTTTTTGTTGACAAGAAACCACATGCCTATAGAAATTTATCGTGAACTGTGCAAAGTGTATGCAAACAATGTAATGAGTGAATGTTCCATCCGGAAATGGGTCACTCGGTTTAAAAATGGCCAAACCAATGTTCATGATGAAGAGAAGAGTGGACGCCCAAGGATTGTGACTGATGATCTTGTCACTGAAGTTGATGAAACGATTCGTGAAAACTGTCGCTTCACAATAACGGAGCTTCTGCTTTCTCTTCCACAAGTTTCACAGGCTCGATTGTTTAAAATTGTCACTCAAAAACGTAACTCCAAGTGGGCGTGACTCACTGGCTGAAGTCTCAGGCGGCAGAATTTTACGACGAAGGTCTTTCAAAGCTTGTCCATTGCTATGATAAGTGCCTCAATGTGTTTGGAGGCTATGTGGAAAAGTAGTATGTCAGTCACTCTTTCAGATGTATGTGATAAAATGTATTTCTTGTACTTAGTATTTTTAATGCCAAAATGTTCCCTACTTTCTGAATAGCCCTCATATGTGTTGGTCTGGGACTCAAACCCAGGTCTCCTGCTTACAAGGCAGATGCACTGACCATTATCCCATCCGGACACAGTAGTCACCACAATCACATGGACTACCCTTGCACACCTCCCATCAGACTCAAACTCTCAACTTATACCGCACACTAATGATGTAGTGCCCCTGCTCATTAGCCTCATTATTCATAGCACCTCGCTGATTCCTGTAAGAGTTCGAGCCTGGTGTGCATCTGCACCGAAGGGATCTTTGGCTGTCATTGCCTTACTTATATATATGTTGTGTCTTATTTCAGATCTGATGATTCCTTCAGTAGATGCACACCAAGTTCAAACTTATGGGAATCAATGAGATGCCACAAGTAATGAGACTAATGTGCAGGGGCACTAAATCAGTAGTGTGTGGTATAAATTATGAATTTGGGTGTGACAGGTTTCATGTCCATCTTCCTTTCCACCAAACTGCCTAAGTGCATGATGGGACATAAAAGAACTGCCTGTCTTGGGGACACCCAGTCCCCAGTTGCCAAATGTGCTCTGCAGCATGACTCAAGAGATCTAAGTGCCTACTACATCACATAGGCTTCTTGAATCTTCATATCCAGTACTAGTTCCCATGAATTCTGAGACAGAAACTTGCTCTCCAATCATTATCTACACAAACTGAACTTGAATCCTGTCTCACCCCACAGACATAAGAGTTCAATAAAAGTCTGATAGGTATAACATGTAAGGGCTATAGGCTAGTGGCTATAGTGGCAACTACATAAGGAGGTAACAGTGGGATGCATTCTGTGGAGAGAGATACGGAGGATACTTTTTGATGTCCCCAGTGCGTGTTTGCATTATTTTACCCATAATAAACGCTGTAGTGGGTAAGTAACCTTACCATACCTAAACTGACATGAAAATCAACACTAAATGTTCTAGGTGCAACCCAAAGCATATGCTATGGACAGATACCACACAATGGCGCTATTGGCTGGAATCTCTTGTGGTACGCTGCTCCTTGCCCCTGCACATCGTCTCATCACCCACCTTCTTATGTGCACACCACTGTAGTGTATCCAGTAACCATTTTTTGTTACATTACTATTATTATTATATATCATATATATTTGCTCAAATAATTTCTATATTACTTTTTAAATCCAGTTCCACCCCTCTCTCACTCCCTCTCTTTCTCCTTTTGTCTTCCCCCCATCCCTTTTTGGCTTTCAATTACACTGTTTATTTCACTTCTTATTTCTCTTCCTCAATCTGTATTTATTACTGACTCGGTCTTTCTATCATCTGTTTACTGAAGCTGACACCTAGGAGGTTAGAATGAAGGAAAATGGTATTTTCTATGATGAGATCAACCATTACCTGAAATCAGAGATCACAGTAATCTGCCATGTTGGGGAGACAACAACAAGGCCTTTTCCATAAAAGTCCTGTGTGAAACTTGCCCTCTAAATTTAAAATCATTGAATTGACAGATGCTTCTGAGTACATACTTAAATACAATGTACTTTCCTCGATGAATGATGATATACAGTTGACAACCTGATTTGTTGATGCATATTTCATTTGTTAATACTATACTGCAGCAAAATAGCTGATAGATTTAAGTCAAGCTATTAGCTATAGTAGTTGACAGTACAAATGGTACAAGATTCTTCCAATCATTTCACCACTGGAATACCCCATCTGCAGGTGGTCGCTCATGTCGGCACCAATGATGTGTGTCACTATGGATCGGAGGAAATCCTCTCTGGCTTCCAATGGCTATCTGATTTGGTGAAGACTGCCAGTCTCTCTAGCGGGATGAAAGCAGAGCTCACCATCTGCAGCATCGTCGACAGGACTGACTGTGGACCTTTGGTACAGAGCCGAGTGCAGGGTCTGATTCAGAGGCTGAGACAGTTCTGCGACCGTGTGGGCTGCAGATTCCTCGACTTGTGCCATAGGGTGGTGGGGTTTCGGGTTCCGCTGGATAGGTCAGGAGTCCACTACATGCAGCAGGCAGCTACACGGGTAGTAGGGGTTATGTGGCGTGGACTGGGCAGTTTTTTAGGTTAGATGGCCTCGAGCAAGTACAGAAAGGGCAACAGCCTCAAAGGGTGCAGGGCAAAGTCAGGACATGCGTGGACCAAGCAGCAATCGGTATTGTAATTGTAAACTGTCAAAGCTGCATTGGTAAAGTACCGGAACTTCAAGCGCTGATAGAAAGCGCCGAAGCTGAAATTGTTAGAGGTACAGAAAGCTGGCTGAAGCGAGAGATAAATTCTGCCGAAATTTTTACAAAGGCACAGACGGTGTTTAGAAAGGATAGACTGTATGCAACCGGTGGCGGCGTGTTTGTCGCTGTTAGTAGTAGTTTATCCTGAAGTGAAGTAGAAGTGGATAGTTCCTGTGAATTATTATGGGTGGAGGTTACACTCAACAACCAAGCTAGGTTAATAATTGGCTCCTTTTACCGACCTCCCGACTCAGCAGCATTAGTGGCAGAACAACTGAGAGAAAATCTGGAATACATTTCACATAAATTTTCTCAGCATGTTATAGTCTTAGGTGGAGATTTCAATTTACCAGATATAGACTAGGACACTCAGATGTTTAGGACGGGTGGTAGGGACAGAGCATCGAGTGACATTATACTGAGTGCACTATCCGAAAATTACCTCGAGCAATTAAACAGAGAACTGACTCATGGAGATAAAATCTTGGACCTACTGATAACAAACAGACCCAAACTCTTCGACTCTGTATGTGCAGAACAAGGAATCAGTGATCATAAGGCCGTTGCAGCATCCCTTAATATGGAAGTAAATAGGAATATAAAAAAGGGAGGAAGGTTTATCTATTTAGCAAGAGTAATAGAAGGCAGATTTCAGACTACCCAACAGATCAAAATGAAAATTTCTGTTCCGACACTGACAATGTTGAGTGTTTATGGCAAAAGTTCAAGGCAAATCGTAAAATGCGTTTTAGACAGGTAAGTGCCGAGTAAAACTGTGAGGGACGGGAAAAACCCACTGTGGTTCAACAATAAAGTTAGGATACTACTGTGAAAGCAAAGAGAGCTTCACTGAAAGTTTAAACGCAGCCAAAACCTCTCAGACAAACAGAAGCTAAACGATGTCAGAGTTAGCGTAAGGACGGCTATGAGTGAAGCGTTCAGTGAATTCGAAAGTAAAATTCTATGTACTGACTTGACAGAAAATCCCAGGAAGTTCTGGTCTTATGATAAATCAGTAGGTGGCTCGAAACAGTATATCCAGATACTCCGGGATGATGATGCCATTGAAACAGAGGATGACATACTGAAATACTAAACACCTTTTTCCAAAGCTGTTTCACAGAGGAAGACCGCTCTGCAGTTCCGTCTCTAAATCCTCGCACAAACGAAAAAATCGCTGACATCGAAATAAGTGTCCAAGGAATAGAAAAGCAACTGGAATCACTCAAAAGAGGAAAGTCCACTGGACATGATGGGTTACCAATTCGATTCTACACAGAGTACGTGAAAGAACTTGCCCCCCTTCTAACAGCCGTGTACCGCAAGTCTCTAGAGGAATGGAAGGTTCCAAATGATTGGAAAGGAGCACAGGTAGTCCCAGTCTTCAAGAAGGGTCGTCGAGCAGATGTGCAAATCTATAGACATATATCTCTGATGTCGATCTGTTGTAGAATTTTAGAACATGTTTTTTGCTCGTGTATCATGTCGTTTCTGGAAACCCAGAATCTACTCTGTAGGAATCAACATGGATTCCGGAAACAGCGATCGTGTGGGACCCAACTCGCTTTATCTGTTCATGAGACCCAGAAAGTATTAGATACAGGCTCCCAGGTAGATGCCACTTTCCTTCACTTCTGCAAGACGTTTGTTACAGTTCCGCACTGTCACCTAATAAACAAAGTAAGAGCCTACAGAATATCAGACCAGCTGTGTGGCTGGATTGAAGAGTTTTTAGCAAACAGAACACAGCATGTTGTTCTCAATGGAGAGAAACCTACAGACGTTAAAGTAACCTCTGGCGTGCCACAGGAGAGTGTTATGGGACCATTGCTTTTCACAATATATATAAATGACCTAGTAGATAGTGTCGGAAGTTCCATGTGGCCTTTCGCGGATGATGCTGTAGTATACAGAGAAGTTGCAGCATTAGAAAATTGTAGTGAAATGCAGGAAGGTCTGCAGCGGATAGGCACTTGGTGCAGGGAGCGGCAGCTGACCCTTAACACAGACAAATGTAATGTATTGTGAATACATAGAAAGAAGGACCCTTTATTGTATGATTATATGATAGCGGAACAAACACTGGTAGCAGTTACTTTTGTGAGAAATACCAATTTATTCAAGTAAATATTAAATTTACAATAGAATATAAAACAGCAACTACACAATCCATCTGAAGCAGTGGAAGAAAAATTTACTCCTTGTCACTGTTGTCAGCAATCTCATCAGCCAACAATTAAAATGCATCACTTTCATTGATCTCCTTTACAATTGTTTCTTGGATTATAGATCAACAAATGTTGATTACATTATGTTAGATACTCTGAGAAGTATATTTAGATTTAACTTCTTCAAGAAGTTTATCTCCTGCATTGATACAGAAATGAAGTAGGCCTTTTAAATTGCTATCTTCCAAGTGTCTCAGAAAGTGATCTTGAACATCACCTAATATTATTACTTTTAAAATATGCTTGAGTTTAGTTCTGTTGATTTTAATTCATTCACCCTTGACTGAGTTCAGCTGTTCAATTACATATCTCTGTTTTGAAGGCATGTGTGCACAGCATACAAACTCTTTAACCTACGTAATAAATAGATCTTCTAGTTCAGATATTTTTTTCAGAGTACTGAAAGTATGCACAAGTTGTATCCCTACTAAAGAAAGATAAGATGGGAAATACTGAAAACTGTAGGATGGTTTCCTCACTCTTGACATTATCAAAACTACTTGAACTGCTCATGGAATACTTACTAATGCACTACCTGAGCAAATACGATCTTCTTATTGAACCACAGTTTGGATTCTGAGGTAGCAGAAGCACAATATTAGTCATAACACAGCCTATAAAAGTGATACTTGAAGAGCTTGACAAAGATGACTGTGTTACAGGCACAGTTTAAGACAAATCCAAGGCATCTGATGCTGTTAACCATTACAAGTTACTTAACAAACCAGAAGTGCTAGCAATAAGTAGAATGGTCAATGAGTAGTCCTAGGCATACTTGGAACATTGTGTGCAATAGGTAGAGATAGCTCACACTTCAGGCGATTGCAATTTTATTCAGTGAAACTGTTATGAATGAGACACCAAATATATTACAGATATTCCTCAGGGGAGTATATTGGATCAGTTCTGTTCTTCATAAATATAGCTTGGAGAGAAAATTCTCTTTACTGGTGACAGCAGCATTATAGTCACTGATAAAACACTAGAGCTCCTAGTTGAGAAGGCAAATTAAATCCTCAAGGATGTGTGCAGTTCAACAGTATGTAGAAATTAATATTGAATACAAAGAAAACAAACAGCATGAATTTCAGTTTAAAAAGGGAATTAGCAGTGCCTCATTACACATAAATGATAATCTATAGACTATGTGACAAAAGGACAGTTTTTAGGGATGAGTATTAGTTGGCAATAGTAATGACATAAATGCACAAAGATATCGTAATGGCAAAGAGAATGTCATCAGCATATTAGCCATTAGCCTCCTGTCATAAGTGTGTAACAACCAGTGTCTTGTAATGACATATTATTCCTATGTAGGGGAAGAGTGGGAAGAATGGGACATTATTTAAAATATTCGTTCTCATTCATTTCCAACAGACTTTCAACAAAGCTAGATAGATAATCGTACTTCCATCTTTGATGCACATAAATTCATGAAAATGGACAGCATAATTCACCTCAACAATGATTTATGAAGTGTGCTGTAAGTTGGTGCAAATGTCCCACACCTCCCATACCTGAGGGAGGAACAGGACAGAACTAAGGAAGTATGGGATGACATCATACAGTGCTAGTTTGTCAAGATTCCGTTGAACATGTAACTTTTATTGCTCTACAGCACTACTGTACATTATATACTGAAAGATGTACAGAAAATGTATACAAAGATTTCACACGTTCAATGCTTCCAAAACAAAATGGAGCTGTTAACTTCATTAAAATGTCTGTTTTGCCCACGAACTCACATCTTTTTCAGTTGGAAAATAGAATTTTGAAACTCCACTTTTTTCCACATACATGTAATTTTGATTTCATCGTTTGGATCCCACTTAATTATTCTCCCAACATATTAATCACAGATTTTTTTGTAGAAAACTTTACAAGAACGAAGTCTTCTTCCCTAATCTTCATCAGATTGCTTCCCAGTCTTTTTCTTCCATTTCATCTTCCTCAGAGCTCAGGAACACGTCAAGATCAACATCAGTGTCTTCATACTTGACATCCTCTGATGATTCAGAATCGCCATGAAGTGCTTTCTTTTTTGAAAGATTTCTTACAATTGTAGCCACTTTAAGAACTAGGCCTACTTGATTTTGCTGTATGTTTGGTTTTCCCTTCACATGCTAGTCTTTCTGTCTCTGCCTTTTCTGGAGTGCTAGTTAAAATTCGACTTTTACCCCTCTTCCATTCTCATTTAGCTTCTTTTCGTGGTTCTGCTTTTGGAAAAGGATGATCCTGTTTGGGACTTTTTGCTTGCATCATTGAAGAACTGCCCACTTTGCATTCTTTTTCAACTACAACAGAAGAAACTTGTGAAGAAACACTTGATTGAATTGATTCTTTAGATGTAGTAGGTTCTTGTCCATCTGATTCAAGGGAAACTTGCACAGATGGATTAGAGTGGTCAGTTACGGAAGACATAAAAAATGTTGCCTCAGTGAAGGGCTCACTGTTATGTGGATATACGCCAGATCTCCTAAAGCCAGAAAGAATAGTATTCTGTGTGACAGCCAAAGGATATGTTTGTCCAACCAGTTCACCTATGCATAGATGGAAATAGTCTTTCCTGGGTGATTTAGTAACCAGTCATTACAAATTCTGTTGAAATGGCTTTTAAATGGAGCAAACACTGACATGTCAAGGGGCTGGAGTCGATGGCCACAATGTGGTGCAAAAGTTAACAAAATGACTCCATTTTCCATTGCTGTAATGATAACATCTACTTCTATACGGCTCTCATGATTATCCAAAATTAGTATTACAGGTTGGCTATTGCTGCACTTGGTATGGTCAATTATGTGCTCCAAACACTGCTTGAAAAGTACTGGACACCCAACCTGTCCTGCTAGTTAGTGCAAGACATCCTGGGGGAGCACCCTTTAAAAAAGAAATCTTTATACCTGCAAAAATAAAAACTGGAGACAAAGCATTCCCAATGCCATTTACAGTGAATAATGCCGTAATTTGCTCCCCTCTTTCTGCAGATATTACCTGACCTACTTGTTTTTCCACCATGCTTTGCGACAACCTTAGGTGGTGTATTGACTGCAGATATTCTTGTTTAATCGCAATTGAATATGTGATCTGGTGTAAGTTCATATTTTTCATAAACAGCTTAAGATTATTTAAAAAGAGATCAACATTTGGTTTGTTAAAGCTGGTTGCTCACCCTAAACTTGTTGCTTCTGAGGCCCTCAATGATAGTTCCTTGTGCTATCCCATAAAGCCTCTGAACCAATCATGTCCTGCCATTTTTGTTGCTTCCCAAAATTTAGGGATTTTGTGGTGTAAAGCACAAGCATACTGGGAACCAAGAATTCTCACCTGAATTGGAGTCAATCCATAATGCATTCTACTGGCAGTCAAAAGATGCTCCACTAGTGCTGACTCCTGATCTTTGGAAAATACCAAGCCACATACGAAATTACATTGAAAGACAATGCTCTCCTTATCATCTGCTTGGGAATATTTCTGAAGATGATGCTAAAGTGCTGATCTGGAGAGCCCAAATGAATTTGCCACTTCTCTTATGCTGTGACCCTTGTTGACTTCCATTACAGCCTCCAAAATGAGACTCTTAGCTGAAGCCACCCTATCAGGGAACTTCTTAATCAACTTATAGGGTATTATGTCCTATAAGTACAGTCAGTGTATAAGAACAGTAACCCTCACGATGATTACAGCAGGAGGAATGGGACACTGCCCCACTCCTTGCTAGACGAGATGTTCCAGTCCTCCCTTAGGAGCACTTTAATACACAAGAGTTAAAAACATAACCTACAAAGCTATGAAATTTTATTTGCTGATTCAGGAGCATAACCAATGACCCCACATTCGAATTCACATTTTCAAGTCACTCTAAACAATGAATATTTAAAAAACAGTTGAATTGTTTTCTGTGATGAATTCTTACCTTTTAAATGTGAAAATCAATTATGTTCTCTCCTCACTTAACAACATGAGCTTCATTGACCAAGATGGAACAGGAACTGCATCAAATCAACACCATTTGGTGAGGAGGTATTGAACTAACAATTCAAACGAAATACGCAGGAAATTTGAAATGTCCCATTCCTCACACTGTCCCACTCTTCCCCTACACTTATTTCTTAGCTGTGGGATTCTGTTCTGGGGATCACAATCATAATCAGATTTTGCTGTGTTAGTAGGTCCCTCAGGTTCCATTTCCAATGATGCACTGATTCCATCTTAATGTTGCTGTATATGCTTCCATCCAGCATATTGTCCAGGATCTGAAATCTCTTCCTGCCATGTCTCCTCTTCCTCTCAATGTATCCTCCAAAGACATCTTTATAATCCCCTGATTCCTTCTTAATGTATGTCCAATCTAGTTTCTATTCTTTATTTTTATAACATTCAGTAACTGTCTTTGCTCTTCCTTCCTTCTTCGTACTTCCTCATTTTTCACTTTATCCATCCAACTTATTCTTTCCATCCTACATCATATCCACATCTCAAAAACCTCCAGCCTTGGTGTACCTTTCTTCCACATTATTCCCCTTTTCAGAACCTACAGGAGGACACTCCATACAAAACATTTTGTTACCCAAATCTTTGTCCACATTGTTGTAGAAAATGCTCTTTTCTTACAAAATGCCTCTTTTTGCTATTACTATCCTAGTTCCCCCCCCCCCTACATGAACCATGGACCTTGCCATTGGTGGGGAGGCTTGTGTGCCTCAGCGATACAGATAGCCGTACCATAGGTGCAGCCACAATGGAGGGGTATCTGTTGAGAGGCCAGACAAACGTGTGGTTCCTGAACAGGGCCAGCAGCCTTTTCAGTAGTTGTAGGGGGCAACAGTCTGGATGATTGACTGATCTGGCCTTGTAACACTAACCAAAACGGCCTTGCTGTGCCGGTACTGTGAATGGCTGAAAGCAAGGGGAAACTACAGCTGTAATATTTTCTGAGGGCATGCAGCTTTACTGTATGATTAAATGATGATGGCGTCCTCTTGGGTAAAAAATTCCGGAGGTAAAATCGTCCCCCATTCAGATCTCCGGGCGGGGACTACACAAGAGGACATCATTATCATGAGAAAGAAAACTGGTGTTCTACGGATTGGAGTGTGGAATGTCAGATCCCTTAATCAGGCAGGTAGGTTAGAAAATTTATGTAGGGAAATGGATAGGTTAAAGTTAGATATAGTGGGAATTAGTGAAGTTCGGTGGCAGGAGGAACAAGACTTTTGGTCAGGTGAATACAGGGTTATCAATACAAAATCAAATAGGGGTAATGCAGGCATAGGTTTAATAATGAACAAAAAAATAGGAGTGCGGGTAAGCTACTACAAACAGCATAGTGAACGCATTATTGCGGCCAAGATGGACACGAAGCCCATGCCTACTACAGTAGTACAGTAGTACAAGCTCTGCAGAAGACGAAGAAATTGATGAAATGTATGATGAAATAAAAGAAATTATTCATATAGTGAAGGGAGACGACAATTTAATAGTCATGGGTGACTGGAATTCGGTAATAGGAAAAGGAAGAGAAGGAAACATAGTGGGTGAATATGGATTGCGGGTAAGAAATGGAAGAGGAAGCTGCCTGGTAGAATTTTGCACAGAGCATAACTTAATCATAGCTAACACTTGGTTCAAGAATCATGAAAGAAGGCTGTATACATGGAAGAAGCCTGGAGATACTAGAAGGTATCAGACAGATTATATAATGGTAAGACAGAGATTTAGGAACCAGCTTTAAATTGTAAGACATTTCCAGGGGCAGATGTGGACTCTGACCACAATCTATTGGTTATGAACTGTAGATTAAAACTGAAGAAACTGCAAAATGGTGGGAATTTAAGGAGATGGGACCTGGATAAACTGACTAAACCAGAGGTTGTACAGAGATTCGGGGAGAGCATAAGGGAACAATTGACAGGAATGGGGGAAAGAAATACAGTAGAAGAAGAATGGGTAGCTTTGAGTGAAGGCAGCAGAGGATCAAGTAGGTAAAAGACAAGGGCTAGTAGAAATCCTTGGGTAATAGAAGAAATATTAAATTTAATTGATGAAAGGAGGAAATATAAAAATGCAGTAAATGAAACAGGCAAAAAGGAATACAAATGTCTCGAAAATGAGATCGACAGGAAGTGCAAAATGGCTAAGCAGGGATGGCTAGAGGACAAATGTAAGGATGTAGAGGCTTATCTCACTAAGGGTAAGTTAGATACTGCCTACAGGAAAATCAAAGAGACCTTTGGAGAAAAGAGAACCACTTGTATGAATATCAAGAGCTCAGATGGAAAGCCAGTTCTAAGCAAAGAAGGGAAAGCAGAAAGATGGAAGGAGTATGTAGAGGGTCTATACAAGGGTGATGTACTTGAGGACAATATTATCGAAATGGAAGAGGATGCAGATGAAGATGAAATGGGAGATATGATACTGTGTGAAGAGTTTGACAGAGCACTGAATGACCTGAGTTGAAACAAGGCTCCGGGAGAAGAAAACATTCCATTAGAACTAATGACAGCCTTGGAAGAGCCAGACCTGACAAAACTCTACCATCTGGTAAGCAAGATGTATGAGACAGGCGAAATTCCCCCAGATTTCAAGAAAAATATAATAATTCCAATCCCAAAGAAATCAGGTGCTGACAGATGTGAAAATTACCGAACTATCAATTTAATAAGTCACAGCTGCAATATACTAACACGAATTCTTTACAGACGAATGGAAAAACTGGTAGAAGCTGACCTCGGGGAAGATCAGTTTGGATTGCATAGAAATATTGAAACATGTGAGGCAATACTGACCCTATGACTTATCTTAGAAGAAAGATTAAGGAAAGGCAAACCTAAGTTTCTAGCATTTGTAGGCTTAGAGAAAGCTTTTGACAATGTTGACTGGAATACTGTCTTTCAAATTCTGAAGGTGACAGGGGTAAAATACAGGGAGCGAAAGGCTATTTACAATTTGTACAGAAACCAGATGGCAGTTATAAGAATTGTGGGACATGAAAGGGAAGCAGTGGTTGGGAAGGGAGTGAGACAGGGTTGTAGCCTCCCCCCGATGTTATTCAATCTGTATATTGAGCAAGCAAAAGGAAACAAAAGAAAAATTCAGAGTAGGTATTAAAATCCATGGAGAAGAAATAAAAACTTTGAGGTTTGCAAATGACATTGTAATTCTGTCAGAGACAGCAAAGGACTTGTTGGAAGAGCAGCTGATGGAATGGACAGTGTCTTGAAAGAAGGGTATAAGATGAACATCAACAAAAGCAAAACGAGGATAATGGAATGTAGTCAAATTAAATCAAGTGATGCTGAGGGAATTAGATTAGGAAATGAGACACTTAAGGTAGTAAAGGAGTTTTGCTATTTGGGGAGCAAAATAACTGATGGTGGTCGAAGTAGAGAGGATATAAAATGTAGACTGGCAATGGCAAGCAAAGCGTTTCTGAAGAAGAGAAATTTGTTAACATCGAGTATTGATTTAAGTGTCAGGAAGTCATTTCTGAAAGTATTTGTATGGAGTGTGGCCATGTATGGAAGTGAAACATGGACGATAACTAGTTTGGACAAGAAGAGAATAGAAGTTTTCGAAATGTGGTGCTACAGAAGAATGCTGAAGATTAGATGGGTAGATCACATAACTAATGAGGAGGTATTGAATAGGATTGGGGAGAAGAGAAGTTTGTGGCACAACTAGACTAGAAGAAGGGATCGGTTGGTAGGACATGTTCTGAAGCATCAAGGGATCACCAAATTAGTATTGGAGGGCAGTGTGGAGGGTAAAAATCATAGAGGGAGACCAAGAGACCAGTACACTAAGCAGATTCAAAAGGATGTAGGTTGCAGTAGGTACTGGGAGATGAAGAAGCTTGCACAGGATAGAGTGTTGTGTCTAGACAAGACAGCCTAGACACAATGAGGAGGAAGCCGAAAGGCACGTGCTAAGCCAAAGCAGGGAGCGTGAGGTCTGAAACAGGATACGTAATGAATGCTATAAACAAAAGTACGTAGCTTCTGAAATACTTAACTTTAATCCATCCTTTTGGTACATCTGGAGATTGTGGCGATACAAGTGAGACTCTTTAGATACATGCAATGTTACTAGTGGCGCCTTGCTAGGTCGTAGCCATTGACTTAGCTGAAGGCTATTCTAACTATCTGCTCAGAAAATGAGCGAGGCTTCGTCAGTGTAGTCGCTAGCTACGTCATCCGTACAACTGGGGCGAGTGCTAGTCCGTATCTCGAGACCTGCCTTGTGGTGGCACTCGGTCTGCAATCACACAGTGGCGACACATGGGTCCAACATGTACTAATGGACCGCGGCCGATTTAAAGCTACCACCTAGCAAGTGTGGTGTCTGGCGGTGACACCACATTCCTCCCCCGCAAATCGGCGAACGGTCGTGTAATAAGGCTTCCGCCCGCCGTGGGGAGGACCCCATGTTGACGTATGCGATGAGGTGGGGAGCCTAACAACAGGCGAGGCTGTGCCACCCGCACCCGGCCATTCGGTCCGAGGGGATCTAGGAAACGCCTGAAAACTTAGTCCAGGGTGCACGTCAACATGCGGTGTATGCGCCCGTAAAGAGACAGGTGGGGCCGAAGGGTCGACCTCCATTGCGTCGGGGTACCCGACGCGCGATGACGTCATGTGGTCCGGAGCGGGCAAGAGTTCCATGGCGGAGGACAGCTGGTCACGGAAAGCGATCGGCGGCGCATGACCCAGGGAGGCGCTTGGCGGCTGCAGCGGAGCGTCCACTGCGTGCGGCGCAGGCTGGAGGACAGGCGGCGGCGGCGGAGGTGGCAGCGGCGCGTCGCCATGGGGCAAAATGGAAGGCATCGTCGGTAACACCTAGGGATGAGGCGAGCCAGTAGATGGGTCCCCAGGGCGCTGACCGGACGGCACCGTCGCTGAAAGCAGACGGGGAGCGGCAGAACCCGTGCGACGACAGAGGCGCAGCTGATTGAGATGCCGACACACCTCACCAGAGGCCCCCAAAACCAAATACATCGCGCGGCCGAGGCAGCGAAGAATGCGCCCTGCGAGCCAACGCCGTGAACCTCGATAGTTGCGATAGAATACAATGTCGCCTGGAGCAAAAGCAGAAGTCTGCCGCTGCACAGGAACCTGATCCGGCGGGTGCAGCAAAGACATCAAGGTTCGATGAGGACTACCGTGGAGCAACTCAGCCGGCGAGCGACCATCTCGGGGCTGAGAGCGATACGAAGACAAAAAGAGCAACAATGCGTCCTCCCGAGAATGCGACTCTTTCAACTTCAACATCTGTGACTTGAAAGTCCGGACCAATCGTTCAGCGGCACCGTTTGACTGAGGCGAAAACGGCGCGGATGTCAGATGTTGAATACCATTGGCCTGGCAGAATGACTGAAATTCTGCGGACATGAATTGTGGGCCATTGTCGGAAACAATAGTCTGCGGAAGACCTTCAATGCAATAGATAGCAGACAACGCTTGGATGGTGGCAGTTGATGTCGTGGAAGACATCCGGACAACAAAAGGAAAATTACTGAAGGCATCTACCAGAACCAACCATCGAGCATTCCAGAATGGACCAGCAAAATCGATGTGCAAGCGTTGCCAAGGGGAAGTGGCTTTCGACCATGCAAAGAATTTCCGCGGCGGTGCCGATTGTTGTTCGGCACACGCCATGCAAGAGGAACCCGTTTTCGCAATCGCAGCATCGATTTCGAACCAAGTACAGTGCTGACGAGCAAGTTGTTTCGTACGCACTATACCCCAATGTCCTTGGTGAAGAAGCCGTAAGACAGCGGACTGTAACGAACGTGGGACCACAACCCTGGACTGACCATTATCAGAACGCAACAACAAAACACCACGTCGTACAAAAAGACTCTCCTTGTGAGCAAAAAATCGGCGAACCAGCGGATCCTCAATCCGCGACTTCGAAAAGAGCCATTGAGTAGCAACAAACCGCAAAACGGTAGCAAGGACAGGGTCAGCAGCTGTGGCTGTAGCGACACGACGAAAATCAATCGGAAACGATTCGACCACTTCATCGGTTTCCGAATCAATGAACATGCAAGCAAGTTCGGAAGAATCGAATGCTCTATCCTCAGCAACAGGCAAACGGGACAACGCATCAGCGTTTCCGTGCTTAGCAGTGGACCCATACAAGATATCGTAGCAGTACTGCGAGAGGAAAATAGACCAGCGAATGAATTTCTGTGCTGTACGCGGAGGTACAGGCTTGTTCGGATGAAAAAGCGACGTCAAAGGTTTGTGGTCTGTGATGATGGTAAAGTGACGACCATACAAGAAATCATGGAACTTAGTAACACCAAACACGAGAGCCAAAGCTTCCTTCTCTATCTGTGAATAATTTCTTTGCACAGACGAGAGCAATTTGGACGCAAAGGCAATAGGGCGATCATGCGATCCATCTTTGTGCGCAAGCACAGCACCGATCCCGAAATCCGATGCATCTACCATCAACAAAAGGGGTTTCTGGGGATCGAATGGCGTAAGGCAAGTATTTGAAAGCAACGTCGATTTCAACTGGCGAAAAGCGCGTTCGCATTCCGTCGTCCAGACGAACGGAACACCCTTACGGCGTAAGCTATGAAGCGGAGCTGAAATGGAAGAGGCATTGCGCAGAAAGCGATGATAATAGTTAATTTTACCCAACACACTCTGTAGCTGCTTCAAATTCTGCGGCGAAGGCAAGTCTTGTATGGCACGGAGGGGCTCTGGACTCGGATGTATGCCTTGGGCATTGATTACATGTCCCAGGTATGGTAAGTCACGAGCAAAAAACACACATTTGCCCTTCCGCAAGCGAAGACCATTTTGTCGCAATACCTGAAATAATGTTCGTAGGTGTGCTAAATGCTCGTCTGCTGTCTTCCCGGAGATCACAATATCGTCCAGATAGTTCGCAGCAGTAGGGACCGACGCACAAACAGTTTGTAAATATTGCTGAAACAATGCAGGGGCGGATGCACACCCGAATGGCAGTCTTTTGAATCGGTACAAACCAAGATGCGTGTTAACCACCAAGACGCGCTGGGATTCGGCGTCCACTGGGATTTGCAAGTACGCATCTGCTAGGTCCAACTTCGAAAAGTGTTTACCCGGGCACAGTTTATCAAAAAGATCTTCCGGGCGGGGTAAGGGAAAAGTTGCAATCACGAGTTGTGGATTCACTGTTGCCTTGAAGTCCACACAAAGTCTCAGTTTTCCGGAAGGTTTTGGCAAAATTACTAAGGGTGAGGCCCAGAGAGAAGCTTGCACACGTTCAATTACACCTTGTGATTCTAAATCGTGTAATGTTCTGGCGACCTCATCACCCAATGTGTGAGGAACATTGCGCGCTCTGAAAAATTTCAGTTGCGCGTTGACTTTCAGTTCCAAATGTGCTTCATAGTTCTGAGCGCAACCTAAGCCCGGTGCAAAAATGTCGGCAAATTCGTCACACAGACGAGAAACACTGTCTGAAGGCACAGTCTGATTCACCGATAGGACCTGATTTACTATAGACATGTTAAACAATTGAAATAAATCTAAACCAAACACGTTCACTGCAGAAGAAGAACGAAGAACGTAAAATGACACAAGTTTTGCTTGTCCCTTGTATGTTGCAAGAAGAGTGCACTGTCCTAACACAGGGATATGCTGTCCCGAATAACTATTTAACTGAACATTTGCGGCACGCGACGGAGGTTTGCCCAGTTGTTTGTAGGTGTCATGATTGAGCAATGAAACTGCAGCTCCGGTATCGAGCTGGAATGCTATGACCTTGCCATTAAAGTCCAAATCTACAAAAAGTTTATTGTCCTGCTGACGACAAGAGCGACTGTCTCGTGCAATTTGAACTGATACAGGTACAGCATCACTTGCTAATTGACGTGATTTCTGGCGACGTCGACGCACACTTTGTGTGGGACCAACACAGTCACTGTTAGAGACAGTGGCACTGGACGAAGTGGAATGAACCACATGAATGTCCATGGGCGAAGGTTCACGAGCCTGAGTATTCTTGGTTCGATTCCGGCGCGAAGCAAAGGGCCTGGAATGGTTGTGATTGTCTGATCTGAGCATTTTCTGGCAAACACTTTGAACATGTCCTTTCTTATTACAGAAAAAGCAAATAGCTTGGCGTGACAGGCAATTTTCACGCGAATGTCTAGTAGCACACCGCGGGCATGATTTCACTGCAGTTGTATGCTGTCGCGGCACACCTGGTTTAGAGCGTGGCGGCAGCTGCGCGGACGTGTGCGAGGGCAGTTTACCGGGCCGTGCAGCGCGCCTGGTGGGCCGGTTAATGTTACACACGGTTGGCGAAGTTGCAAATGATTCCTGAGCAAAGTCAAGCGTGTCTTGTCTATCCAAAATGTCTATCACTTGTTGAAGGGAGGGATTGACGAGTTTCAAAATCTGTTCCCGTATGCGAACATCAGAAACGTTCTGTGCTATTGCATCACGTACCATAGTATCTGAATAAGGGAGTCCACATTCACACTCAAAAGCACAATCCCGAGTAAGGCCTTGCAATGTTGCAACCCACTCCCTATTAGTTTGACCAGCCGTACGTTTTGTACGAAAGAAAGTATACCTTTTTGCAACGACATTGACTGTTTCTTTGAAATAGGCGTCCAATGCCGACAAAATTTCTTCGTAGGACAGAGTCGCTACGTCGCATCAGGGAAATAATTTCACTATCACACGGTACGTTTGCACCCCTACACACGCCAATAAATGAGGCTGCCGCTCGTTACCTTGAATTCTGTAGGCGGCGAGATGAAATCCAAACTGGCGGGACCACTCCATCCATGTTTCCACGTCTGCTTGGAAATTACGGAATGGTGGTGCAACTGCATGTTGTGGCTGCGGTAGCGGTGAAGCGGCGGCGGCCGCATCGTTTTGCAGTGCACGTTGACCCTGGACGAGCTGTCCAAGGGCATCCAATAATGCCTGCGTCTGCTGATTCTGCAAGCGATAAAATTCGGACAGTACATCTGGCGAAGCCATGACACAAGTAAATGTAAGCAATTAGAAAGAACAAGACCCTTTCCGTTGACTCGTCGCCAAAAATTGTTGTGTCTAGACAAGACAGCCTAGACACAATGAGGAGGAAGCCGAAAGGCACGCGCTAAGCCAAAGCAGGGAGCGTGAGGTCTGAAACAGGATACGTAATGAATGCTATAAACAAAAGTACGTAACTTCTGGAATACTTAACTTTAATCCATCCTTTTGGTACATCTGGAGATTGTGGCAATACAAGTGAGACTCTTTAGATACATGCAATGTTACTAATGGCGCCTTGCTAGGTCGTAGCCATTGACTTAGCTGAAGGCTATTCTAACTATCTGCTCGGCAAATGAGCGAGGCTTCGTCAGTGTAGTCGCTAGCTACGTCGTCCGTACAACTGGGGCGAGTGCTAGTCCGTATCTCGAGACCTGCCTTGTGGTGGCGCTCGGTCTGCAATCACACGGTGGCGACACGCGGGTCCGACATGTACTAATGGACCGCGGCCGATTTAAAGCTACCACCTAGCAAGTGTGGTGTCTGGCGGTGACACCACATAGAGTAGCATGGAGATCTGCATCAAACCAGTCTCAGGACTGAAGACCACAACAACTACATCCTAGTTTTAATTTCTGTGCTATTCTTCCAGTTGTTTTCTACCCCACTTCCTAGGTATTTAAGGCTTTGCTCATTTTCTAATACTTCTACATTCAGTATTATCTTCATCTTATTATTTCCTTCTAGTGTCATTACTTTTGTCTTCTTTGTATTGAATTTCATTCCATAAGCTTTCCTTTAACTTCAGTGGTATCCTTTATATCCTGTAACTCTCTTTCATTTGCTGTTAGAAGGTTTATATAATCTGCAAACCTCAGTACCATGTTCTTTTTCCTTTTTTTTACCTCCTTATCATATACCTGTTAAACAGTTAATGCAGAACAGGGAATCAGCGATCATAAAGCGGTTACTGCATAGATGATTTCAGCCATAAATAGGAATATTAAAAAAGGTAGGAAGATTTTTCTGTTTAGCAAAAGTGACAAAAAGCAGATTACAGAGCACCTGATGGCTCAACACAAAAGTTTTGTCTGAAGTACAGATAGTGTTGAGGATCAGTGGACAAAGTTCAAAACCATTGTACAATCTGCGTTAGATGAGTATGTGCCAAGCAAGATCGTAAGAGATGGAAAAGAGCCACCATGGTACAACAACCGAGTTAGAAAACTGCTGCGGAAGCAAAGGGAACTTCACAGCAAACATAAACATAGCCATAGCCAAAGCCTTGCAGACAAACAAAAATTATGCGAAGCGAAATGTAGTGTGAGGAGGGCTATGCAAGGTTCTATGTACAGACTTGGCAGAAAATCCTAAGAAATTTTGGTCTTATGTCAAAGCGGTAGGTGGATCAAAACAAAATGTCCAGACACTCTGTGACCAACATGATACTGAAACAGAGGATGGCAGACTAAAGGCCGAAATACTAAATGTCTTTTTCCAAAGCTGTTTCACAGAGGAAGACTGCACTGTAGTTCCTTCTCTAGATTGTCGCACAGATGACAAAATGGTAGATATTGAAATAGACGACAGAGGGATAGAGAAACAATTAAAATCACTCTAAAGAGGAAAGTCTGCTGGACCTGATGGGATACCAGTTCGATTTTACACAGAGTACGTGAAGGAACTTGCCCCCCTTCTTGCAGTGGTGTACCGTAGG
The DNA here is from genome assembly GCF_021461395.2 of Schistocerca americana. Classification (NCBI taxonomy): domain Eukaryota; kingdom Metazoa; phylum Arthropoda; class Insecta; order Orthoptera; family Acrididae; genus Schistocerca; species Schistocerca americana. Next base: position 238,114,406 of record NC_060119.1, on the reverse strand, counting down.
TCTCTAGAAGAGGGTAGCATTCCAAAGGATTGGAAAAGGGCACAGATCATCCCCGTTTTCAAGAAGGGACGGCAAACAGATGTGCAGAACTATAGACCTATATCTCTAACGTCGATCAGTTGTAGAATTTTGGAACTCGTATTGTGTTCAAGTATAATGACTTTTCTGGAGACCAGAAATCTACTCTGTAGGAATCAGCATGGGTTTCGAAAAAGATGGCCGTGTGAAACCCAGCTCACACTGTTTGTCCACGAGACTCAGAGGGCCATAGACATGGGTTCACGGGTAGATGCCATGTTTCTTGACTTCTGCAAGGCTTTTGATACAGTTCCCCACAGTCGTTTAATGAACAAAGTAGGAGCATTTGGACTATCAGACCAACTGTGTGATTGGATTGAAGAGTTCCTAGATAACAGAACACAGCATGTCATTCTCAATGGAGAGAAGTCTTCCGAAGTAAGAGTGATTTCAGGTGTGCTGCAGCGGAGTGTCGTAGGACCGTTGCTATTCACAATATACATAAATTACCTTGTGGATGACATGGGAAGTTCACTGAGGCTTTTTGCGGATGATGCTGTGGTTTATCGAGAGGTTGTAACAATGGAAAATTGTACTGAAATGCAGGAGGATCTGCAGCAAATTGACGCATGGTGCAGGGAATGGCAATTGAACCTCAATGTAGACAAGTGTAATGTGCTGCGAATACATAGAAAGATAGATCCTTTATCATTTAGCTACAAAATAGCAGGTCAGCAACTGGAAGCAGTTAATTCCGTAAATTATCTGGGAGTACGCATTAGGAGTGATTTAAAATGGAATGATCATATAATAAAGTTGATCGTTGGTAAAGCAGATGCCAGACTGAGATTCATTGGAAGAATCTTAAGGAAATGCAATCCGAAAACAAAGGAAGTAGGTTACAGTATGCTTGTTCGCCCACTGCTTGAATACCGCTCAGTGTGGGCTCCGTACCAGATAGGGTTGATAGAAGAGATAGAGAATATCCAACGGAGAGCAGCGCACATCGTTATGGGATCATTTAGTAACCGCAAAAGCATTACGGAGATGATAGATAAACTCCAGTGGAAGACTCTGCAGGAGAGACACACAGTAACTCGGTACGGGCTTTTGTTGAAGTTTTGAGAACATGCCTTCACCGAAGAGTCAAGCAGTATGTTGCTCCCTCCTACATATATCTCGTGAAGAGACCGTGAGGATAAAATCAGAGAGATTAGAGCCCACGCAGAAGCATACCGACAATCCTTCTTTCCACGAACATTACAAGACTGGAATAGAAGGGAGAACCGATAGAGGTACTCATGGTACTCTCCGCCACACACCGTCAGGTGGCTTGCGGAGTACGGATGTAGATGTAGATGTAGATGTAGATGTAGATGTAGATGTAGATGTAGATATTTTTGAAGCACAGACTTTACAAGGTAGTAGACAGACAGCAGCCTTGTCTCACTTCTTTTCATAGTTCTGCCCAGTTCATTATTTCTCCTCTCACCTCCCCTGACACTTTTTGATTGAAATATAATGAGTTTATACATCATCTGGCTTTCCAGTCCACTCATCCAACAAAACTTAAGCAACTGGAAGTAGCACCAACATCCTTCACTGAAATTAATACAGTTATAAAAATTCTGAAAAACAAAAGCTCACACAGGGTTGATGGAATTGCAAAAAGAATTCTGAAAAGTTGCTGCAAACTAATAAGTAATGTCCTTAGTGATCTATGCAATGCATCACTGGCACAGAGCATTTTTGCAGACAAGTTAAAGCATGCAATTGTTAAACCACTTAATAAAAAAGTGACAAGACAGAATGAAATAATTATTGTCTAAATTCCTTCATAATATCCTTTTCCAAAATATTCAAAAAAGTAATGTACTCAAGTAATTGCATACCTATGTGCAAACAATTTACTTAACATGTCACAGTTTGGATTCCAGAAGGGTTGCCTGACTGAGAATGGTATTTATACATCCACTCATCAAATAGTACAAGTCTTAAATAATAACATGTCGCCAGTTAGTAATTTTTGTAGTCTTTTCAAGGCATTTGATAGTGTTACTCTTAGAAGAATGAAGTGTTATGGAATGGATGGCTTAACGCACAGCTGGTTGAACCATACTTAACAAACAGAATGCAAAAGGTTATGCTGAATAATTCAGACAGTGTCAGAAACATAGGAAATTTTAGCGACTACGGTGGGGAGAATCAAAAAGGTAGTTCCACAGGGTTCTGTTTTGCATCCACTCCTATTCCTTATATATGTGAATGATTTTCCACTTAACATTCAACAAGCAAAATTGGTACTTTTTGCAGACGATACTAGTGTTATAATAAATCTCATTAGAGGTAAAGCAACACAAGAGATGGTAAATGATATTTCCCAAAGACTTATTAAGTCATTCACTGAAAATGGACTCTCCGAAATTTTTTTAAAAAACACACTACATTCAGTTCTGCACAACAAATAGTCATACCAACAACTGATGTAGCACATTAGCAGGAGTCAGAAAATAGGACAGAATGCTCCAAATTTTTGGGTGTAAATACTACATATTTTGCATATTTCCACTCAATATTATCTTATGGAATAACTTCCTGGAAGAAGTCCTCTCTTAGAAAGAAAGTACTGATTGCACAAGAGCAAGCAGTAAGAATGTATGGTATTCCCCCACATACATCATGCAGGTATCTCTTCAAGGAGCTAGGCATTTTAACTGTGTTGTCACGATATATCTAATTGCTAATGAACTTGGTCTTAAAGAATTTAAGAAGAACAGTGATGTTCATACCGGCAACACTAGAGGGAAAAATCACCTTTATTACCCATTGTTCAACGTGCAGCAACAAAAATATTTGATCATTTGCCTAATAACATAAAATGTCTGACAGGTAGCAAAGCAAGATTTAAATTAAAGTTAAAATCATTTCTCATGGATAACTCCATCTATTCCATTGTTGAATATCTTCTTAAAAAACTGAGAGTCAGTAAAAAAATTAAGTATTGTTGCACAAGTAGAACTAAAGATAACAATGTTTTCATTAATGTTAACACTAATCATGTATGCACATCCCATAAACTTACTCATTCCACATCATTTTAACAAAAGAGTAGTGCAAAAGATCTTTGCAAGCTTTTCCCAAGCCACATTATCAAATGTTTTTTCCTGGTTCATAAAACACATGTATAGGTCTCTTCTCTTTTCATTCAAGCTCTCTTCCAAAGTGCACAAGAGTCCTTTTGCATCTCTTGTGCCAGTATTCTATTTAAGACAAAATTGCTCTTCAGCGAAATTGTCCTGCATAGCCCCTTCCAGTCTTTTCTTAATGATTCTTAACATAACTTGGGCTGTATGTGAAATGAGACAAATTGTCCTGTAGTCACTGTGTGTCTAGGTCCCCCATTTCCTTAGTATTGGAGTCTTTATACGAGGGTGGTTTGAAAAGTTCTCGGAACAGAATAGAAAAAAAGTACTTACATCAGTGAAACTTTTTTTTATTTTTCAATGTAGTCTCCTTGTAGATTAATGCACTTGGTCCAACAATGTTCCAGTGCCTTGGTACCATCTCGAAAATGAATTTCCTCCAGGCCTGCAAAATAGTTGTCACCTCTGGCTATCAATTCTTTGTTTGAAGTGAATCTTCGTCCACCAAGAAAAATTTTCAGTTTTGGAAAGAGATGGAAGTCTGACAGAGCCATATCAGGTGAATAACAGGGGTGTGGCAACAATTCATACCTTAGTTCATGTAATTTTGTCATAGCTACAGCACATGTGTGAGGGCATGCGTCAAGAGTGGCAGCACCCATGTTGCAGATATTTTTTTCTTTTCTAATTCTTCAGTTAAAATGTGATATACCCTTTCAGATGACATCTGTCAAGGGTGGGCAATTTCATGCACTTTCAATTGGCAATCCTCCATCCATTTTGTGCACTTTTGCAATGGTTTCTGGAGTAGTGACACATCTTTGCCGACCACTGCGCAGATCATCATCTAAGCTCTCCCGACCAAATTTAAATTCATTTGTCCACTTGGCAACAGTTGAATATGAAGGAGCAGAGTCCCCCTGTGAGTTCTGGAAGTCAGCATGAATGTCCTTTTCTTTCATACCTTTCTTTATGAAGTACTGCTCGAATCTCGAATTTTTCCATCTTCGCAAATCACTGTTCGGGAACAACAACAGAGCCACATCACCGCCACAGCTCTCTTCCAAGGGCACTGACATGGCACATGTTTACAGGCAACAGTCCAATGAATATCGCATATACAACTTGTTGCTCTAGTGCTGACCTCTTGTGGTGATTGCAAGAACTTTTCAAACCACCCTCGTAGCTGTCAGTAAGTCCTCTGGCCATTCACCACTATCATATTGTGTTACACGACCCCAATATTTCCCTTACTCCTTCTTTGATCGAAGATTTTAGAATTTCTCATGGTATTGTATATGTATCTTTTGATTTCCCATTTTTCGATGTAGCTATTGCACTCAGTTTCTTCCACTATGATTCATGGTCTTTCTCCTCATCGCCCACATTGTTCAAGAATTCATGTTCCAAGAGTTGTTGGTTTGTGATCTCTGACATACAGCTTTTTACAATAATCTTCCCATCTCTGGAGGATGTCCTCACAATCTTTGTAAACTATATTTTCTGTCTTTACTGACAGTTTTCATAATAGCACTTCTTGGTCTGATCTTATCCAATGTTGTACTGTTTGCTCTGTTCTACAGTAATTCCTCTCCAGTCCTTCAATAGCTTCACACTGTTCCTTCAGTCATTTTTTTTCTAACCTGCTCTTTTTCCCTACACAGTTTGTTATTCAGCCTGCAGACATTATCGGGTTGCTCTTCGTCTTGCAACATGTCAGTAAGTTCAAGTGATAGCATTTCTAGAAGTCTTTCTTTCCTCAATCATTTCTCTATGTCTTATTTCTTTACATTATCAGCCTTCTTCAATTTTTTTTAATTTGTATTTCTATTTCCGTCATAGCAAATTGTGGTTACTATTAGTATTGGGACCCAATAATGAGTAAAACTTCTTGATTCCATCCCTGTACCTCTCTTCCATTAGTATAAAACCAGCTTGGGTACTATATTTATTCTGCGATGATTTAAAAGTGTGACTCTTGAACCGTGAATTTGTCACTACTGGCAGTCTTTTCCCTGTAAAAGTCACTAAGCTATTTGCCTCTGTCTTTCCTTCTTCCAAGACTATGACTACCTACTACAGTTTTCTCCTTCTCTTCTCCTACAATGCATTCCAATTACGTACTACTATTTTGCCGTACCATTTATGACATCTATTATTTTCTCCATTTCGTTCTATGTTTCCTTTATGAACTGGTCATCATGTTTTGAAGTTGACATATACACCTGGATAATCAAACAAATATTTTTGTATTCCTTTCAACCATATGCTGATAACCCTGTCACTCTCATAATCTACATTTTCCACAACTTAGCCATTTCCTTGTCATAATCATTCCTACTCCATCCATCTTATCTTCTCTTAGAAATTCCTCCCAGGGCCATATTCTTTTCCATGTCTCTTTTCTAGTTTTCCTTCTTGCAGCAATGTCTTTCCATGTACCAACCTTGTTTCGATATTGGACCACCTTTCAGGTTATGCATCCTGGAGATCTGAGCGGGGCACTAATTTACCCCTAAGTATTGGTTTAAGATAAGAGGAAGCCATATTTTGCATGTAAAATGCAGATTTAATTATACATTATTATACATATACCTGCGGATTAGATGTAAGCTGTACTGGTGTATACAAAACACTGTGCACCTCCATTGCATGTCACCGCACAGTATGGGGGCAATTGTATAGGTACATAAAGGAAAAGCCCGGACACACTACAATAAAAGTTATTACCAATAAACACTAGTGCGGCCACTGTAAGCATTGGCAAAGAGATATTTCGCTACGCTAGAAGGTGAAAGACAAATGATGGAAACTTTTTTCAATTTTTTTTTTTTTTTTTAATTATTAGAAAGACTCTGTCTTTAATTCTCTTGGTGAGAAGATGTATTTCTTGTGATAAATGTGTTGTATGAATAATAATCCTATGAAAGTATGAAGCGTGAGAGTTCATTTAGTGCAAAACCATGAAAGCTTTCTTTTCTTCCTCACATTATCCCAATGTCATGTCACTGTAGCTGCCTGCATCAGAAGAGGAATTCCGATTAAAAATCCTTATTGTATCCCTGGTCAGGAATGTAAAACACTTATGGCGGAAGAAGACAAATATAATCAAATGGCGTAAATCTCAACAGCATAGAGAATATAGGAATCAATGTAAGTTAAAAGTGAAAGACGCATTTGCTTAAAAATCTATAAGGAATCAAAATGATAAAAGTGCAAAAAAATCAATTCCACACTGTAGATATTTCCAGTTTAACAACTACATTAGCACAGTGTGCAGCCCTGCCAACAACACATCTGTTGCCGTTCCCCATGTAAAATGATGCAGCAGGAGACTGGGACACTTACAAAAAATGCCTCTGACAGCATTTCCAGGAATTTGTGGTAACAGATCTTTTACTTATGCAAGGCTCTTCTTTTGACGTGGATCTCATCTTGTGTGTATCAGTTGTGTCAGCTCACCCCCTTACAAGACCCTTTGATTCTTTCTTCTGATCAGTTCTGGAGTTACTTTCCACTTATCACTGTAAATGTACTCATCTTATTGCTGCTCGTGTGGTGTTTTACCGTCCAAAAGCATCCAAAACAGCGCATAGGCAGCAAAACTACACGGACTTAATCATCATTGTAATTTTGTGACAAATGTTCATAAGGAATCCTATGCAGATCAGAAAGTTTGAGATACAATCATACATCTTTCTCCTGATAGAAAAGTTTGAGAATAAGCACTACAGTATGAAAACCTTATGCTTATTTAAGTATTAAACATAGCTCAGTCATTTGAAGTTTCACAGGCTGCAGGTAATCAGAGAGAATCCTGGTCTGAAGTTTCAGAAATCAGTTCCTCTCACCCTTCCCAGCCTTCAATCAGTTCACAAGTGAATGGAGAAGTTATTGCACCAGTCCAGCAGACCTCTCAGCATCATATAGGTAATCATTGTTCACAACAACAACAGTCCACATCACAACAGCAACAGCCTTGTGCTTGCTGCCTTCATGCCAATACTGTTTCATTTATCATGAACAGAGTGTGCCCCAAGTGCTGTGCAACCTGCTTTAGGTACCATAAAAAGGGACATACTGCTTCCGTGTGTAAGTCTCTTCTGAATCTGAGGGAGAACCAAACAAACACAGATGTGAACAGTGTGTCAGCGGCGACCGTGTCTCCAAGTAAGTTATTCAAGTGGACACGGGTCCAGCAGCAATGTTGGCAAATTCTCAAACTTACAGATTTGGGTTCTCCTCCTGTGGTTCCAGTGTCATGAATTGGTGAGTTATAAAGAAAAACAGATTCTCATTCTTGGACAGTTTTCTGTACCCTTGATGTACAAGGCTGTGGTTGATTCATTAACATTCCTAGTTATGGACAATGCTTACACTGAAAATCTCTTTGATTTGGACACTTTTAAACCTTTTGGATTCTCCATTGATGATGAAGTACATGTGGTTTCTGATTACATTCCATATCAACAGTTGGATGGTCTCTGTGCTGAATTTTTCTTCTAATTTTCTCCAGGACTTAGTTGTGCAACAGAATTTCAGACTCATATTACAATGAAACAGACTGCCTGCCATTGTTTTTTATGGGCCCACCCAGGATCAAGTAAAAGCCGAATTAGATCTTCTTCAATCCCTTGATGTTATTTGACTTATTTCTTCCAGTGAATGGTCAACATGACTGGTGATAGTCAAAAAAACCTGCAGGTAAATTATGCCTCTGTGATGATTTAAAAAAAATCAATTAACACACGATTGGTCATTGATGCCTATTCTTTACCCCAATAGCAAAATTATCAGAGGTGGGGGTGAGAGAGTCGGGTATTATTTTTCAAAGATTGACTTAGCATAGGCATATTTACAGTTACCACTAGATGAGAAATCTAAACACCTAGTTATCAATACACCATTTGGGCTTATCAATACCAGCATTTGCTTTTTGGTGTGGCAAGCGCTTCAGCTCTTTTCAACACTTTTTAGAGCAACTTATTTCATTACTTCCAGATTGCATCAACTATTTTGATGAAATATTAGTGTCTGATGCTTCAGCAGAGGAAGATTTGCACAACCTTTGTGCTCCAATTTCTGTTTTACAGTCTCCAGAGCTAAAGTACAATTTGGACAAAACATTTTTTTCAATCATCTATTATTTATTTTGGTTTTGAAGGGTCACATGTTGGCATTAAACCACTGTGCTGGCGTATTGCTCCTACGGTGGTGTTGCCACACCCTACATCCATCAAGGAATTACTGGCATTTTTGGCAAAATTGTGTACTACCACAAATTGTTACCAGATGCTGCTACTGTGACACAGCCACTTCATGAATTATTACTTAAAAATGTTCCTTTCCAATAGTCCCTGGCTTGTGACTGGGCAATCAAGTTGTTGAAATCTAAACTGCAGTCAGCACTTTGTTGGGTCACTTTTCAGCCAGCCCAGCACCCCGTGTTAGCCATGGACGCATCTCAGTTCAGCCTTGGTGCTGTCCTTGCTCATAATTACACAGACAGATCAGAAGACCCTATTGCATATACCTCTAAAACTTTAAATTGAACACAACAGCATTATTCTCAGATAGAGAAAGAAGCTTTAGCAATCATGTATGCACTAAAAAATTCATGTTTTTCTATATGGGTTTAAGTTTCATCTGACCACAGATCACAAATCACTGGTGTCTCTTTTTAACCCTTCAGCATCCTTGCTGGACAAAGCCACACACAGCTTACAGTGGTAGGCTCTTTTCATATCACGATACGGTTATGAGGTACATTTTCAACCTATGGTGCAACGTGCAAATTCTGACACCTTACCATATTCGCTGGTAGGTCCAGATCCAGAGTTTGATAAAGAGAAATTGCTTTGTTTTTGTTTAGACACCGTAGCTAAATATGTTGTTGATGGTTTTCCTGTTACTAGCACTGAAATTGCAGCTATAATAGCTGCAGATCCTTTTTTAAGTAAAGTTTTCTTCTGTGCAACACAGCTGGCTGGACAAACCTCTGGGCTGTGCTTTTGATCATTTAAGAAATTATTTAATTATAAAATCATCTTTCTGTTTGGGAAGGAATTCTGCTGTTAGCTCCAGAGGACAGCACTCCCCGGGTTTTAGTCCCGTCAAACCTTCGGTGTGAGTCTATCCGTTTATTACATGTGGATCATTGGGGTGTGTCACATATAAAAGTGTCAGCATGCAGACATGTTTTTTTGCCAGGCACTAACAGAGAAATAGCACGAGCTGCTGCAGACTGTCCACAGTGTGCCAACCATCAGGTGCCCTCTGTGCACATTTTTCACCATGGCCAGCTCCACAGTGGTCTCAGGAATGAGCTCGTATAGATTTTGTCAGACCTTTTTTGAATTTATTGTTTTAATTGATGGATATTCTAAGTTTTAGTATGTGGTGCATTGTCTGTCTTTATCTGCAGTGACAACCATTTCAGCTCTGTCAAAAATGCTTGGAATGGAATGACTTTCATATACATTAGCTACAGACAGTGACCCCCTGTTCATATCTCAGCAATTTGAAGATTCTTGTAAAAACATGTTGTTCATCATGTCATTGCTCCTCCTTTCCTTCCTCTATCAAACAGGAAAGCAGAATGACTAATATGAACATATAAGACTCAGATGAAAAAACATATCTCAGATGCCTCACAGAAGTGGCTATTAACTGGTTCCTCAGATCTTGTGGGTTTACCCCTGTTGGAGATAAGAGTCCAGCAGAGTTGCTGCACGGCCATCAGCCCTGAACTCTGCTACATCCACTTCACCCGACACCAGAACATCTGCTGACTGGGCTCAAGGCTTTGTCCACTGATCGAAATGGGTGCCAGCAATATCGAGAGTCACTATGGCCAACATTTCAGTGCCATCCACACTGCTTTGGGGGGAAGAGGAGGGGGGGCATCATGACACTTTGACCAGCTATGATCTTGTGTGGGCTGCTGAATACTGCAAATAACTCTGCTGCCCTCACATCCTCTGTCTGCCCAGCCGTCTCTTACATAATGGCCGGTGCCCTAACCTTCTCTGCTGTTGCTGTCAACACCTTCACAACTGTCTCCTCTGCTGTGGGTACCCCCTTCAGCTGTTAGAGGTCAAGGTGGAGCCCAGGCTCCTATTATTGCAGCCAACACCTCTGCCACTGCTGCCTGCCACTGCTGCCATACAAGCATCGCCTGTCCTACCATATGGTTTGTCACAAGGGTGCAGGAGACACACCTGTCCATGCTCATGCTACTTTCAACCTGTCAATGCATAAATATTTGTAAGTGTTTATTAACTGTACACTTCACTTTAGAGCACTGACACTTTATTTCCTAGATCGTCTACAATACAAGCTGATCAACAACAGTATTAACATGGTTACTACAGGTAGCACACTTCTGACAACCACACACACTCCGATGCTCGCACAGTGGTAGGTAGAGGCCGACTGGCCACTGGAGAGTGTGGTCTTCTGGTGTTGGTCATTCGCAACGTTGCTGACTGGTTAGTGTGGAGCTTGGGTCGCTACACCACACCCCCCACAAGAGAGGAAAAAAAAAAGCAAGGAGGAAAGAAAAATGTTGCCGACTTGAACTGTGAATGTCCACCGGATCGAAATGGAACCACACTTTACATCTGTATCAGGTTTCTGTTGTGGCTGGACATTGGTAGGTTGGATGTTGTTGTGGAGTAACTGTTGCGTCTGTGTGGCCAGTGGCTGGTTGGTTTCCTGGTGGGCAGCGCTGATCTGTGTGATGTTGCAGTGCCATCGGCTGTGGTTCAACAGGTGCACTGTGACCAGTGGTAGCCTGCATTTTGGCAGCATCTTCTACACTTGGGTAGGTTGGCTTGCACCGGTCAATGAACACTACTGTGTCTACCCCTTTAATGCGGGAGAGTGATGGTTCTATCATTCCATCCCATGACTGCGTACGGGCCTCGGTATGGCAGTTTCGGTGCCCTGCACAGTGGGCCACATTGGAGAAAAACTTACTTCGTCATTGCCAAATCTTTGTACAAGAAGGTAGCCTGTTTTCCATGCCATGAAGTTTCACTTGCTCACATGGCCTCAATTTGCCTGCGGAGTTCCGTTAGGAAGTCTTGAGTAGAGTGCTGGGGTCCAGTTTGCTGTGTGAAAAACTCTCCTGGTAGACGCATGGGTTCGCCATACACTAGTTCCGCTGGAGATGACTGTATGTCTTCATTTAGTGCACTGCACAGTCTCAATAGCACTACTGGGAGGGCGTCAATCGATGAATCTGTCATGTGGCACATTATGGCGGCCTTCAAGGAACAGTGCAGACACTTCACAATGCCATTTGAGGCTGGTATGATGAAGTCCTTGTCAGGTGTATCCCATACAACTGGGCCATTGCACAGAAGATGTCCCCTTCCCACTGCTGACCCTGGTTGGATGTTACTTGTTGGGGACAGCCAAAACGTGAAATCCAACCACCAGTGAAGGCGTGTGCCACGTTCTCGGTTGTCTGCATTTCCAGTGGGAATACTTCTGGCCACCTGCTATACCCGTCGATTGCTGTGCGACAGTACCGGTAGTTACGGGTGGCTGGAGTGGTCCTACCAAGTCCAGGTGGATGTGTGAGAACCGAGGCTCTGGGATGTCAAATCTTCCTAGTGGAGCTCTTAAGTGGCGTGTTACTTTGCACTTTTGGCTGGGAAAGCAAATCTGATTCCATGTACGGCAGTCCCTCTGTATACGGGGCCACACAAAATGCTGCATTACTAGTGCCCTCATAGCGCGGGTTCCAGAATGGCTGAGTCCATGTAGAGAATAGAAAACCCTTCGTCGTAGAGGGGCAGGTATGTATAGCCGCTGTCAGCCTGCTGACTCCACAATGTAGCAGCCCCTCAGTACCTGGCAGTGGTATGCAACGCAAGTGCAAAGCCATCTTGCCTTTCAGCAAGTCCTTTAACTCCTCGTTGTCATTTTGTGCTGCAGCTAGCTCGGCAAAATTCATGGGTGTGGAAATGCTTTCCACTCTATACAAGGCGGCAGCAGTGACGTTTTTCATACCACTTATATTCTGGATGTCTGTTGTGGACTGCAAAATAAAGTTTAGTTGGTTGATTTGTACTGGGGATAGTTATTTCTTGGCTGTAAAAACGCGAAAGTCAATGGCTGGTGATCTGTGTACATAGTAAAAGCATGAATCTGAAGTACCTAACTGCCTCATAGGCTGCTAACAGTTCAGTGTAAAATGGTGGCCAATAGCCGTGTTTCTCCATGATCTTCTTAGAGAAGAAACCCAATGGTTGCCAGCACACAATTACCTTCTGTTGTAAGATAGCGCCAACAGCATGGGATTAGGCGACTGAGAAAATGGCTGATGGGGCATCGGTGATTGGGTGCGCAAGGAGAGTGGCCTGTTTGAGGCTTGTCTAGCAGGCTTCAAATGCTGATTGCAATTCATCAGTCCACGTGACAGGTGTGGAGCCACACACTTTGGGGCCAGTGAGGGTGGCATGGAGTGGTGCCTGCACTTCAGCAGCTCAGGGTAAGAAATGACAGCAGAAGTTGATCATCCCCAGGTAACAATGCAATTCACGCACTGTTTTTGGAGCCGAGCAAGTTGTGAGTGCGGCGATGCGCTCAGCTGGGGGAGACGTACCGGTCGTGGAAGCCCAAAATCCGAGGAATGTCACTTCCTTAGCCCCAATAACGCATTTGGCTGGTTTTATGAGGATTCCGTAGTCATCAAATCTTTGGAAAACCATGCATAGGTGTCTTTCATGTTCTTCTGTGGATGATAGTGCCACCAACAAGTCGTCGATGTATGTGAAGCAGAAGTCCAATCCACGCAAGACTTCATCAACAAGCTGAAAGATCTGTGCTGCGATTCAGAGTCCATATGACATGCATGGGCACTCAAACAGTCCAAAGGGCGTGGTTATTGCAGTTTTATGGACATCCTCTGTTGCCACTGGTATTTGATTGTAGGCTTTTACTAGTTCTAAAGTCGAGAAAATGTTGCACCCCGCCAATTGGCAAGCAAAATCTCTGATGTGGCACACGGGGTATTGGTCGGCAAATGCACAGGCGTTGAGTCCTCTGTAGTCACCACAGGGACGCCAGCCATCTGGTTTCTTTGCTATCAGGTGCAGAGCAGATGCCCAGTTGCTTTCCGGTGGTCGTGCCGTGCCTGCTTGGATCATTGCATCAAATTCTGCTTATACAATGCACAGTTTGTTGGGGGCCAGCCGTCTGGGCTGTGAGAAAACTGGAGGACCGGGCATGGTCCTGATGTGATGCACTGTCGAGTTGCGGGGTGATGGCGGTACTCCGGCGGATCGCGTGACTGTCGGGAACTCGTTTAACAGTTGCGCTAATGGCGCTGGCGCCACATGGATGTATATCGACGACTCACTGCACTGTGTAGGCTGTCATACCAACTTCAACGACGCAACACAGTCCAAAAGGGAAGCGTTACTTACATCCAGTATGAGGTCGTAATAGGACAGGAAATCGAATCTGATTATAGCGCAGGTCACATCTGCAACCATAAGTCGCCACTCGAATGACCTCCATAACCCAATGTTCAGATTTAAAGTCACAAGGCCATATGTACATATGACCGAACCATTTGCAGCTGCTAAGTTGTAATTTGCAATGGTCACAGTTGCCACGCCAGGCGCTTAGGAAATACACATACATCCAAGCCGGTATCCACTAAAAATTACAACTTGGTTGTCCTGTCTGTTACCACTAAATGTCGTGATGGTTGCCCAGGCTGGTGCTACTGGCAGACGTGCCCACCAGACGTGGGGCGCTGCCTTTCGTGTTGCCCGCCCAGGAACACAGCGACCTGCATCTATGTGCACTGTCGCCAAAATGAAGGTGGTAAAAACATTCGTTCCAGTCCGGCGAGGGCGAGGAGCGTGTGCTGCATCATCCGCACCTTGGCAGCCTTGCGGCTGCAGGCAGGTAATGGGACGCTCCTGCCCGAGGTGCAGATAGAACTGTCGTTCGCTGTAGGCAGGGGGCGGCAGGAGGCACTAGGGAGGCCGGACACGCTCTTTCCTGGCAGCACACCTGCGTCCGCTCTTGTTGTTCTGTGGTAGGCGGTCCCCGTTCTTCCAGCCATGTTCGAAGCTGCTCCTCGTGTCACTGTTGTAGCGTGGCCACCTCATCCATGTATTTGAGCTGCTGATCACACAGTAACTGCTGCTGCTGTTGTATAAGTTGCCCCTGGTGGCGTAATTGTTGCTCAAAGTGCTTAATCTCTTCTTGTTGCTGTCCTAACTGTTGTTGTAACTGCTCCATGATACTTTCATCGGGGTCACCACTTTGTAGGTATTTATTAATTGTACACTTCATTTTAGAGCACTGATACTTTATTTCCTCGATCGTCTACAATACAAACTGATTGGCAACAATATTAACATGGTTACTACAGGTAGCATGCTTCTGACATCCACACACACTCAGATGCTTGCGCCACAATAGATAGAGCGCGGTCTTCTGGCGTTGGTTGTTCGCGACGTTGCCGACTGGTTAGTGTGGAGCGACCAGCTAGCTCGGGTCCCTACATATTCTTTTTTTCTGTACCTGAAATTATTGTCAGTAATCAGGGTAGCCGCAAGTTTCCCCAAGTGAAATTCCCTGATATTTTCCTGATTTCCAGACAAGTTTTAGCATTTTTCCCTGGCAAATTTTGAGATCTCAAAAATATGTAAGGACTTCTGTATTTCTCCCCCATTTGAGCAAAAATCTTAAGTACTAATAACAACATCTTTTGTAATTAACTATTTTTAGGTGGAGAATGCAAGCCAAATGGTATGTTTCTCATTGAGACCACTGTCGCTATTTTATTCCAATAAAATAAAACACATTTGGTGACAAAAATATGCATTTCCTTGGAGTCGCAAGACGAATTTAAAATACCTTCATTGTTTTCAGAAATTACTTCAGAAAAAAGTAGGCCTCTTGAAAGAAGTGCGTAAGGCAGGGAAGAGTTGTATAAACCAACACTATAGGCGACTGGCAATGAAATGTTGGTTCTGCTATGTTCGTTAATGTCGGTTACTACCCACTGTGTTATGTCTATTATTTTACAGGTATTGTGTGATTTTTCTTTAAAAAAATATATGAGTATGTAGCATACAAACTGCCAGTGCTTCCTCTTGTCATCCATACTTTCTACTATATAAACTACTTTTGAAACGCCAAAATGTACTACTATAAACAAAATGTCTACGAAATGCTGCATTTTACAATGTACACTCTTTGACATAAAACTCGACCGGCGGCCGGCCGCTGCAGAGGCTAAGTCCGCGCCAATCGCGACATGGAACAAATAAACTGGCCATCTCGCTAATTCTCTAAGTCCGGCTATCTGCACAATCTGCCAACACTGTAGACTGTGGCACTTCCTGGAGGAAGTCTTGTTCCATATAGGACAAGCCATAAACTGTTTACCCCCGTGGTATAGCGGTACCGTGCGTTGTTTCTGTCTACAATGTCTGTGGATCGAAACTAGCTGGCACAAAAAAATGTTATAGTCTCTTCCAACTGAATGCTGAAGACGTGAATGTAATGGTAATACAGATTCAATCTATTTCACTTTCTATCACACTGATAACAAACTTTCATCCAGTGAGCATTTTGCGGCAGATTTCTTGCAGTGCACCCCCGTTCTGTATCGAAAGCACTTTTGATAATTTAAAACGCTTTATTATTATTAAATGTTGATCCATAGAAGATTTCTACAATTTCCATTCTCGCTCGAAAGCAACAGAGACTGATGCCCTGATTAATAGATGGGTACTGTATTACATTACTCGGCAAGAGCTGAGTATGGCCCGAAATTAATCTTATAGACTTAGACGAAATTGAACCACCTCACTACATTCGATGAATTTATAAATGCTACATACCTCTTTCTTTTCCTTTCAAAGTCAATTATTTGTTGTTTTTTTTTTCTTTATTGTATTTCAATTCCCCATCGGGGCAGGCTGGCAGCAGCATATGCGCTGCTCTTCAGCTGAAAGACATAGAACAAAACAATAGAAGACATTTAAAAACAACAAAGGAGAGAATAAGGTGAACATAGATATAAAAAAAGGGGGAACAACATGGAAGGCAATAGACAAAAAAATGGGGTGACTAAAATGGAGATAAAAAACTGTTTAAAAGTAGCACACACAAAAAGCCACACACTGCGACGATTAAAAGAACACAAGGCACAGTATAAAGGTATCGACGGATGGCATAGCACATAACATAACACTGATGGCGAACCTCAAGGCAGTACACAATTAAAATCACACCTCTTGACGCACAGGAGAAACAGCACTAGACAACACTGATGTGGCACACTGATGATGATCAATACAGAGGATCTGCCAGGCGCTAGGAGATGAGGGGGACCTGAAGAAGGGAGGGAGGGGAAGGGATGGAGGAGATGAGCGGGGGGCGCGCTGAAGAAGGCCAGGTAGGGAGGGATGTGGGAAGGAAAGAGGCAAGTATGGGGTGCAGGGTCTCAGGGGAGGGGGGGGGGGATGGAGGAAAATTCGCTCTGGGAGAAGGAGGGAAGAGGAAAAAGGGGGCCCTGGGGAGGGGGGGGGAACAAGGCCAGGTTATAGTTGGAAGGAAGGGTAGATGTCATGGCGAAGTTCGTCATCCAGGAGGGGATCAATTATTTGTGCAACTTTTGGCCAATATTCGGATGTTTTCGCCAAGCCAGAGTGAGCGTCTGTGGTGTAAAGTGTATTATAGTTTTTGTTTCATTCCTTATGGTAAGTGTATGCGATAAACTGTGAAAATACCTTGCGATGCACGCTCTGTAGCAGTCCATTAACACTGCACATTTGGAGTTCCGTGTATAGATTCATGAAGTCTTTAATGTTGATCGGAAATGATAGTTAAGGTCATCAGATTTAAACCAGAAAAAGTTATCGATTTTGAGGTTTCATAGAATGGAAAGGAATTGCTAACGCCGGTGTCAGCAAACGTCTACAGTTAAATGCTATTGCAAAATTTAGAAGAGAGGAACTATATTAATCAACATGTTCACTTCATAAACAACCTCCTGATATGGTAGACCCATATGACGAACAAAGCTCAAATTCGAATCGCTGACAGTACGTTTGAATCTTTTCAGAAACTATTTTACAGTGAAGCACCTTAGCATTTGCATTTAATATAATTTACTAAGTCGAAATTGTAAGAAGATTTATGTGTAAAGGCATTCTTCAGATTTAGCAGTTTGCAACTCCATTAGTTAAAATGGAAAATAAGACGTTGTGTTCAGCACCCTTCACCGACATTGGAACCGCCATTTCATATAGCACCAGGATCGCAACGCATAACGGAATCGCTGAGCTAACGACGCACTGGCGACAACAGGCGGACTATAGGCATTGAGATATTGCCTGAGCCTCAAAACGCAACTTTAAACACACTAACAGGCGTTACTTATGTGAAGAATGCCGTTCTTGGAGTCCAGAAATTAAATATTCTTTCTAAGTGTCTCATCTTACAGTGGATTATATCGTATGAGTCTTCGATGCGAAAAACGAATTCCAAGTGAATTTTGCGACGTGATGCCGGGCTACACTCGGAAGTAAATGCACTCCCAGAGTGTTGCCAAATGCTTGCTACGACGCTGCCAATTCTCAGCTCTTTTACGAGACGAAATGCTTGTCGTGACTGTCCGATACGGTTCTTCAGAGCGGAGACGCGAGCGCACGTTTGGTTTTTATGCGGCGTTCTGCCCTGATAGTTTCTGACGTCGTCTTGTGGGCTATGTTTACATTTGAGGCATTCAATTATCATTAATCCAGAATGAATTAAGTTTCAGTTTCCGCCATGGAAGAAGGCTTTTGACGCCGACATTATATCATTACAACGCAGGGAAAGCAAAACGGATGATTCAGTGTTTCTCATTCAGCATAAAGCATGTGAGATAATTTTCCGTAACGTTCACAATCATCTCAAAATACAAACGAAGTAAAAATACATCGATAGCTTATTTGAATTGAATACAATGTAAGATAGCAAACGCTTTGCACCTCGATGTCGAATGTGTCCACGTGCAATCTTTTGCAGCATACATATAGAATGTCATGATTACTACGAGAATGAAGAAATATGTTGGTAGGGATGGAAACAAGAAGAGAAGCAATCAACAAATATTCGATTCCACATGGCATTCATTTCATTTGAGATTTAAGAAGAGGTAAAGCGGGATATTACTTTCGTTAACACGAAAGATATGCCGCACATATGGACAACGAGGAAGTCTGTGTCTTCATAAGTTTCCTCCTTGAAATGTGTATGCTCTGTTATATACTAAGTAGCCTGATCATTGTATCCGTGGTGTTATCGTCTTGTTTGGCACCTAAACGATGAACAGATTCCAAATGCATGTCTCTGTATGAAAGTAATTGTTGTAACCCTTCCTGAGTTATTTTTTGTGTATTTGCTTGGAATTCATGATCCAGACCCCTGTGCCTCCCCCCCCCCCTCCCCCCCCCCCCCCAATCCCCAATCCCTCGAGGGTTAGGTCTGCAAACTAAACCGTTTTTTATCCACCGGCATAATTTATTCAGACAGCATCAGCACAAAACTATCAAACAAAGCCTTCGTTTAATATCTTGCCTAATGACTGTCGTTTCTTTCTTAATAGTGATCCTTGGCAAATAATTTTAAGCTGAAATAAGATATTCTTTTATTTTGTCAGTCTTCGTTTCTCCACTGAGTTGTAAGTGGTTCTCTTTATAAAACGCGTAGTAGCTTCACAAGGGCAACTGTCGCAATGCAGTCGCAGTGGAATCGAGAGAGTAGGGTGCATGTGGTTGCACTGATTGAGCATGGCAGCTACTCGGCATCAGAACATGGAGAAAAGTGTGGAGTACCGGCAAGAACAGCTAGACGCTGGTGGAAAGGATACAAGGAAAGGGGCTATATGAGGCGGAAAAGAGGAGGTGGACTGATCCGTGTGTCTACCGCAGCAGGTGATCAACACAAATACGTCTGCTTGTGTCTGTATATGTGTGGATGGATATGTGCGTGTGTGCGAGTGTATACCCGTCCTTTTTTCCTTTTTTCCCCCCTAAGGTAAGTCTTTCCGCCCCCGGGATGGAATGACTCCTTACCCTCTCCCTTAAAACCCACATCCTTTCGTCTTTCCCTCTCCTTCCCTCTTTCCTGATGAGACAACAGTTTGTTGCGAAAGCTTGAATTTTGCGTGTATGTTTGTGTTTGTTTGTGTGTCTGTCGACCTGCCAGCACTTTCATTTGGTAAGTCACATCATCTTTGTTTTTAGATATATATTTCCTACGTGGAATGTTTCCCTCTATTATAACTATATATATATATATATATATATATATATATATATATATATATATATATATATATATATAGTGTTAAGGAAAGTGGTATTCCATACTTTGCGAGTCGGTAGTATGGACTAAAAGAAGACAACATGCATATTGTAAGAGCTATACGCACTTCTTCAGTACAAGAGAAGTGTTTTAAGTAGAACAGATGTGTATCACAGAAGTAAAGGCGGAGAAGTGCTCAATGCTCTTAAGATATTGACTTCAGACTCATTTCTGTTGTTTAGTGGATATGTTTGTCTTGTTTCTGTCCATCCTATCAGCTCTCGAAATGTGGATTACTTGTTTTTAATGCCCTGTATCCGAAGCAGATATGTAGACAAAGGACGTCCATACTCATTTCCAGACTTTATATTCCTATTTTATTCCATTTGTATTTGTTTTGGGCTCTAATATATTCAAAAACTGGAACCAATCAACTCAGTCCAGGCCAGTTTTTTATAATAGTAAAATTATACCTTCCATTTCGAACCATTCCTATATCAATGAAGGAATTATTTCTTTATCGGTTCATTTCTTCTCTTTTAACTAGCAGCCCATACAAACCGGTAACTGATTTAGTTATTCTTATTTTGTTCCCGAATAGGCCTGCCCCAATAAACCAATCTATATTTCCTTTTATTAAAATTGTACGATATTCGTATGTTTCTTGGAGGCATGCTGTACTTTTCACCGTTGAATGCCTTGGCTAATTTTTCTTTTTAAGTTAAGCATAGGATAAAATATACTTTACAGTACTTTACTAACATTACAATCGTGATCTATAACATATCCCCCACGGTATACACTCTTTTTCTCCAGGTCACTTCTCGTAACTTACAAGGGAACCTCCCCATCGCACCCCCCTCAGATTTAGTTATAAATTGACACAGTGGATAAGCCTTGAAAAACTGAACACAGATCAATAGAGAAAACAGGAAGAAGTTGTGTGGAACTATGAAAAAATAAGCAAAATATACAAACTGAGTAGTCCATGTGCAGATATACAACATTAGGGACAATGTAAGCTGGGGAGTGCCGTGGTCCCGTGGTTAGAGTGAGCAACTGCGGTACGAGAGGTCTTGGGTTCGGGTCCTCACTCAAGTGAAAATTTTACTTTCTTTATTTTCGCAAAGTTACGATCTGACCGTTCGTTCATTGACGTCTCTGTTCACTGTAATAAGTTTAGTGTCTGTGTTTTGCGACCGCACCGCAAAACCGTGCGATTAGTAGACGAAAGGACGTGCCTCTCCAATGGGAACCGAAAACATTTGATCGCAAGTTCATAGGTCAACCGATTCCTCCACAGGAAAACACGTCTGGTATATTCTATACGACACTGGTGACGGCATGTGCGTCCCATGACAGGAATATGTTGTCGACCCACCTAACTTGCACACTAGGCGAATGGGTAGAAAGATTCTTCTACCTTGCCCGATTTAGGTTTTCTTGTGGATGTGATAATCACTCCCAAAAAAGTGATGAAAACACAAGAGTTTGTCACATAAACTGCAACAAATGAATGCAACAGTTTCACAGTCGCACTATTTTTCCCTGTGCTCTGTCAAAACATATGTTTTTTAAGTTTTCAAATGTTTCCGTGTGTAGACCGTAAAATTGTGCATATGTCCAAGCAAATCTGAACATGCCCTGGAATTTTGGAGAGCGAAGTTGATTATGTGTGAGAGCCTGAACTTTGATAATTGTCTGAAAATAAAAAATTAAACTTTTCTCTCGAGAGAAGATTCGAACCGAGGACCTCGCCTTCCGCAGCTGCTCACGCTAACCACGGGACCACGGCGCTCGTAAGCTGGCACTCTCCTAAATGTTGCATACACTGCGCATGGACTACTCAGTTTGTATATTTTGCTTATTTTTTCTTAGTTCCACACAACTTCTTCCTGTTTTCTCGATTGATCTGTGTTCAGTTTTTCATGGCCTATCCCTGTGCCAGATTATAACTAAATCTGAGGGGGGTGCGATGGGGATGTTCCCTTGTTAGAATATAATTGCGCAGTAATGTCCACATGTAAAATTAAAATGTGTTCAACGTTTCATAAGTGTATTTCCTCACCTCCTGGCATCGGTGAATGATAACACATCTGTCAAATAGGAGAGTCGAGGTCTGTATCACCTAATCCCAGGTCGTTCGCGCTCGTTTATGCCAGCCACTTTGACATGGGAAGGGCCTGATGACGGGGCTAGGAATCGGAGAGTGAACGTACTGGTGACGTAGTTTGTGGTTCCTGCTGTCTCAACCTAAAGCCGTTCACCCTAGTGTGCTTTCTGTCAGGAAATATCGTCCTCGGAAAGTGGACAGGATGGTTTTCTCTTCCTTTGAAATTATGAGATAGCCGCATCAGCACGTTTACAAGACAGTTCACAGTTGTTCACGAGATTTATTTCTCGTAAATCTTTTTCTTTATTCCTCCTTTACATTCAATTTTGATATCAGCTGACAACTGTCTGCATTGCCTTGATTAAAAATTATATGACAAAGAAACAAATTGTTTTCATGTTTAATATTCCGTAGGCGCATGCAAATATATGAATTGGGTTACGATTTACAGATTTTATGATCTTACTCATAACAGCAACGCTGCATACACGAATTGTTCTTGAGCAACGAGCATTACATACAGATATGTACTCGTAGTGGTATTTATTTCTCACTAATACGAAGGGATGACTTATTTCACTAACATTCATGAAATCAGCTGTTTATCTCAACTGTAGGCGTTTACTCCGAGTGCGGGCCGCGTTGACACAAGGTGTGAACAGGCGACGTTAGCGGCCACGGTCTCCTTCAGTAAAGGCAACACATTGAGCGAACGAGCACGTGTAAAATCCGTAGAGAATATCTCGCTATAAAACAGATTTCTTTCTTCTATAGATCTTTGTCAGTGGAAAGATAGAAAAAAGAATTGTATAGTGAAGGCTAGCAATCGTTTGGAATAAGCGAAGCAGATTAGCTTTACAACCATGCAACAGAGTCCAACAGCTCAACAGACTGCTGCACTGTATTGAACAACTTACACCCCACCTCATCATTACAAAGCATAGGAGGACGGCATATTCTGAAAGAAGTCCTACCTGCGTCTTATAACTGACGCCTTAAACTATATTTTGATCCCCGTCCCAGCACCCTCCCCTTGTCAATGTAGGTTTTTCTCAACAGCTATCAGCAAAAGATTTTTCAGTGTGGAATCCTCCGAATAATTTATAAACCTGTAGCTTAGACTACACAGCCAATGCAGTTGAATTTTTTCACAATTGGGAAATTCATAGTATTAGTCAGAAGTATTTGATTTCTAAGTTAATGGATGATCATTTCTTTACAGGACCATAGCCCGATTCATAATAGCATAGCCGTCCAGAACTGGTTCCAAGATCATGGATTTATTGACGTGCCTCGATGTTAACTAAGTTTCGCGTGGCTGGAAAGTTCACGCGGTCGCGATTCCGAAATTTACGTTCACCTCATATTCGCGCGCGGCACGTTATTTCAACTGAAAAAATGCCTTCCACAAGTTACCTAGACTGATTTCCTAATTATATGTCGGCACTATTAAATAATATACCATCCAAAGCCTCCCCTCCAAAAGATACATAAAAACACACACAGAATTTTTCACAGTACTTACAGTTCGTGTATAGCGTGGATAGCATGGCAACACGAATTACTATTATGCTGTTTCCCCTTTTTTTAATTCAGGAAAGCTATCTCAGTGATTCCCACGTATCTTTCAAATCCCGTTGTTCTAAAAATCAGCTTCACACGTAAATTTCTACTGACTCATTCCACAAAAGGTGACTTCTTATTCTTTCATATAAAATTAGCAACCTTGCCTTTATCCATGAATTTCAGAAACTCGTCAAATTACAAATTAAAACACACACAAGCTACAAATGGCTTCTTTGAAAACTAATTCTTTCAGAGCAAAATTAAGAGCATTACTTTCTACCATGAATTTCTGTTAGCAGCTTGATTACGAGGGCAGTTCAATAAGTAATGCAACACATTTTTTTTCTGAAACAGGGGTTGTTTTATTCAGCATTGAAATACACCAGGTCATTCCCCAATCTTTTAGCTACACAACACTATTTTTCAACGTAATCTCCATTCAATGCTACACCCTTACGCCACCTTGAAATGAGGGCCTGTATGCCTGCACGGTACCATTCCACTAGTCGATGTCGGAGCCAACGTCGTACTGCATCAATAACTTCTTCATCATCCGCGTAGTGCCTCCCACGGATTGCGTCCTTCATTGGGCCAAACATATGGAAATCCGACGGTGCGAGATCGGGGCTGTAGGGTGCATGAGGAAGAACAGTCCACTGAAGTTTTGTGAGCTCCTCTCGGGTGCGAAGACTTGTGTGAGGTCTTGCGCTGTCATGAAGAAGGAGAAGTTCGTTCAGATTTTTGTGCCTACGAACACGCTGAAGTCGTTTCTTCAATTTCTGAAGAGTAGCACAATACACTTCAGAGTTGATCGTTTGACCGTGGGGAAGGACATCGAACAGAATAACCCCTTCAGCATCCCAGAAGACTGTAACCATGACTTTACCGGCTGAGGGTATGGCTTTAAACTTTTTCTTGGTAGGGGAGTGGGTGTGGCGCCACTCCATTGATTGCCGTTTTGTTTCAGGTTCGAAGTGATGAACCCATGTTTCATCGCCTGTAACAATCTTTGACAAGAAATTGTCACCCTCAACCACATGACGAGCAAGCAATTCCGCACAGATGGTTCTCCTTTGCTCTTTATGGTGTTCGGTTAGACAACGAGGGACCCAGCGGGAACAAACCTTTGAATATCCCAACTGGTGAACAATTGTGACAGCACTACCAACAGAGATGTCAAGTTGAGCACTGAGTTGTTTGATGGTGATCCGTCGATCATCTCGAACGAGTGTGTTCGCACGCTCCGCCATTGCAGGAGTCACAGCTGTGCATGGCCGGCCCGCACGCGGGAGATCAGACAGTCTTGCTTGACCTTGCGGCGATGATGACACACACTTTGCCCAACGACTCACCGTGCTTTTGTCCACTGCCAGATCACCGTAGACATTCTGCAAGCGCCTATGAATATCTGAGATGCCCTGGTTTTCCGCCAAAAGAAACTCGATCACTGCCCGTTGCTTGCAACGCACATCCGTTACAGACGCCATTTTAACAGCTCCGTACAGCGCTGCCACCTGTTGGAAGTCAATGAAACTATACGAGACGAAGCGGGAATGTTTGAAAATATTCCACAAGAAATTTCCGGTTTTTTCAACCAAATTTGGCCGAGAAAAAAAATTTGTTACATTACTTATTGAACTGCCCTCGTAGTTAAAGCCACGAGATAATATTTTCCTACACTTCCAGATCAGATTTTGAAACAAACTAACCAGAATCATCAATTTACATTGACCATTACTAAAAAGAATTATGATAAATCAACACATTCCTACTTATAAACTAATGGTTCCTAGCACTCAGTCATCCACTCTTCATCATTTTCTTCATCAGCCCCATGTAGCGAGTGCTAGGTCTTTAGACTATAATAGCTCGTCACATGTATCCTATTTGTGTCGTACCTACTTTACAATTGAATTCTAACACTTTACTGTTCACCGAATTACTCAATCGAAATATCAAATTCCGTTAACTTTCAAGTTATTCTCAGCGGTCGCAACATAGTATTCTCACATTTGCCTATCTTTTACCTGTCTATAAACAATTTGGTTCTCTCCAAAATATTATATTAAATTAAATATACTCTGAAAGAGAATGTTACCACGTAAGGTGGGACATTAGAGCCTTAAATAACTCATTTCCTTTCCCTTTGCGGAGAGCATTTTGCTCCGCCACTTGCTCAGTCCATCCGGCTGCTTCAGTCGTCCCCAGGCAAGTGCCTTTCTCGTACCATGCTACCGCTCTCCCCCTGCCTACGGTGAGGGTGGTGTGCACCCTGCCCAATCAAGGCTCCAGAGTTTCAAGCATCTGAAACTCCCGGCTGTCTTCTTCCCAGCACACAATGAAATCTGCCCTCGCTTTTCTACACAATGAGCTTAACGTAAGAATACAGACAAACATCTCTCCAATGGCAGAGGCAGACCTTTACCTCAGAAAACTCTCATGTCACTGCATATCGATACATCATTGCCTTCCCATGATTCTAATAATTTCGTTTCAATACTCACTCCCATTCTACCCACAATGCATACTATTTACCATGTTCTCAACCCAATCGTGTACTGTTTAGGATAAGATAAGTGGGAAAATGGGTTTTCATACATTATACCAAAATAATAAACTCATCCAGCTGCTCTTATCAATTTCCTAAACACAGCAGGTTAGTTCGATAAAAATCAACAGCTCAGACCGAGCGTCTGATAACAGATACCTGATGTAGCAAGATATTCTAGCAATTACATGTGGATAGTAATTCCCGTGCGAATAGGCTGATATTTTTGAAGTACAGCGCCTTTGGGCTATCAGGAAGTAAATTCGGAGGGATATGGCCAAATTCAGGGCGCTGCGTTGACTGTGGCCACGCTCGATATGATGAGCCTTCTGCTCTTACTGTTATTTTGTTTCTTTCGTTCTGAGGTGTACCATGAAATAAAGTTCTCATCCGCTAAACGATTTTCGCTTCTATTCGAAAAGCTTCTTGAGTAGTCCCGCAGTGAACATTACCTAGAGATGATACTTGTAGTTCTTGAAGCAAAGGCATATGTTTAAGGATAACGAACTGTAGTCGAAGTTAAACCAGATGATACTGAAGGAATTAGGTTATGACATGTGACAGCGAGAGTGGTAGCCATTGTTTGGTATGTGGGAAGCAAGAAACCTGAGGCCTTCAGTAGTAAAATGTATGTAAAATTCAATAACAAGAAATCCTTTTTGATGGGGTAAGGATATATCTGACGCTCAGGAAACCTTATCTGAAAGTGTATGACAGGCTTCCTGCTATTATGTTATGTCGCTTGCTTTCAGTAGCCATATAGCTAACCCATGGTAAAGCTTTCTCGTCATCCGAATCACATAAATGGGAATAACAGTCAGAGGATTATTACTAAATTGTAGGCACATGGCCACACCACATATCTAAAATTTGGAGAGCAGACTCTCTCGCGATAGATTGGATGTCTGGATCCTATCATGAAATATTTAGGCTACGAAAACACGTTCTTCTTGCTGTCAGCGTGGTCCAGACTGCAATGTTGTAGGAATCCTTTGGCAATCCTGTTGGCATAACAGTGATTTGCAGCTGTGGACTGATTTATCCTGCTAAATTCGCCTGACATTTCCTTGTCATCTGTATGAAATACTGTGAATATTCCCTCTGATGATATCTTATTGAGTTACTAAAATTTTGTGAGTACAAGGTCATTTCATGCAGAATCTATCCCTTGTCTCATCCTTCACGTTGCGAGTTATCAGTTATCTACTGCAGCCGTGATTATGGCAATGAGAGAGTTTATGCAGGAATTCCTTGTCATCATAGTTGTAAAGTAGTGACTTTATAAAACGGTAGTTGCCTCCGAAAGCAGTTCCAGGTTTGCTGCAAAAGATATGTCTTATCAATTCCTTTCGGTAAGTTTTAAATCAGGTGCTACCTGTCACATGTAAGTGTGTCCTAGCAAACTGGCAGGAGTTGCCATGATCGTAGACCTCACTAATCTTAAGTCACATCAAAATTACTGATAAAATTACTGAACAGATTCGAAGCATCTATGAGAGTCACGAATTTTACTTTGTTCATCAACTCGGTGTGAAGTAAGAGGGCAAAAATTACAGGGACTATGACCAAGTTTGTTAGTATGCATTATCTATGGTAGATCTGGAGGTGAAAACGTACGAAAATGCACAACTGCACTTTTGCGAACTTGTGTTTTATTTTTGCATCAATATTGTTGTGAACCCACCATCTGGTATCAGTGCTTTACATTAGCATCCATGATATCTAATCATTTTGATAGTACACCTGATAATATAGATGAGCAGGACACAAGACAGAACGTAGATAATGTCCGTTTGACGTCAACAGTGTGTAACATTTTACTTTTTTTGAATAGGATAATCATTTGAGGTTTAGTTAAAATAAGCTTACGCTGAAAGAGAATTCTCTTGTATTTTTCAATGTGTGGTCTGTTGTCGGTTTGAAGGCCTTCAATTCATCGGCAACTTAGTGCAGCTCCACCGAGGGCTGTCTGGAGTGGGGTGGAGACAACAATGTGAAAGTGGCGAGCTGTCGAAGACGATCTTCATGTCATTAGTGTGATTGGGACTTCGTATAATCTTGACGACGTTTCGCACCTTTGCGGTCAGTCACCCAATTTCAGAATTCATGTTGAGTAATCGTGCTAAATTGTCATAGTATTGTCTTTTTATATTGATGAGTCATCTGGTTATTCGTCATGTTCAAGTGCCATCTACAACGCAAATTTAATATTACGATCCTAGAAACTAATCTGCAATATGTTTTGTATTTCATAATCAAAACTATCTACATTAACCGTCTTCAGAACAATGTCAGGGAGCAGAAAACAGCAGTACCTTGGTAACTACTTGGGGACCTGCTTGAGTCGTGTTCTAAGAAAGTGTAGTTGCTGGTTCACATAATATTACACTAGCGAGAAGTACGGAATTTTCCTTTTTCTCTGCGAACATCCAGAACCAAATTCAGCAACAAAATGCTAAGAAGATATTGGCATTGTGCCAGCTCAACGATCAACCTATTTTTATAGATTTTTATTTTACAGCTATTCTCGTTCTGCATTGCAATAAACTTCATTCATTACTTGCTTGTTCTTGTTACGATTATTATTGTCATTCTCTCACTCGCAAGAGTTTTCACATCCCTATTTGGTATCGATGCACCTGGAGAGTCGCTATGAAAGAAGGGAATAATGAATTTTACGTCATGCAGGATACACTCATGTAGTTCGGCATCTCGTGATCGACGCTTCAAGAGAAGTGAGATCTGTGAAGATGTCAATTGGAGGTCAGATACGCTGGCACAACTCTGCAACTACTCCTGTTGATTTAACAGTGTTACCAGACAAACTGGTGCTGCGAAATCAAAAATGTAGTACAGACTATGCCGCAGTAGCAGAGAGCTGCTAATTTCGGACCATGACCGTGAATTACCCTTGGGTCAGCTGCTGGTTAGAGTGTTGCATCTGCAAATGGAAGGCTTTGTTTGATGTCTTGTGCTGATGCTGTCTGAATAAATTATGCCAGTGGATAAAAAACGGTTTAGTTTGGAGACCTAACCCTCGAGGGATAGGGGGGTGGGGGGGGGGGGGGGGGGGGGAGGCACAGGGGTCTGCATCATGAATTCCACGCAAATACACAAAAAATAACTCAGGAAGGGTTCGAACAACTACTTTCATGCAGAGACATGCATTTGGAATCTGTTCATCGCTTAGGTGCCAAACAAGACGATAACACCACGGATACAATGATCAGGCTACTTAGTATATAATACAGCATACACATTTCAAGGGGGAAACTTATGAAGACACAGACTGCCTCGTTGTCCATATGTGCGGCATATCTTTTGTTATATCCTAGCCAGTAATGCCACCCGAGCCCGCTGCCAAAAGGTTGGCAGCATCAAAGTCCGGAAGCCGTCCGCATAAGCAGCGCCAGTGAGACAGGAAATCGCCGCAAGTCTGCGCGCGCCACCGCTGGCTTCTGGGTTCTTAAGCGCTGGAGTCGCGAGAGCTAGGACAGTTCTGTATTCGCCGCTCAGTTGTATACTCGACACCGAATTGTGTACTTGCTAGTCAGTTGTGTGTTCATCGCAGCAGAGTTGTTGTTTGTCGTCAGCCGACGTTGACCTAGCCGCTCCGACTCGAACTAGACAGATCTCTGTAGACACGGAGTTCACTACTGTGTTTCTGTATCTTCGTTAATAAAGATAAGTACCGACTTTTATTTAATCAGAGTGTTTGGGTTTTCATCTTTCTGTTCACTGTTCCAGCGGACCGGTCGGCCCGCTATTAAAAGTGTGGCGGTGACTTCGTAAGCCGTTTCTACAGCGAATTGCTTGTCGCTACGAACGCCGCCACAAAACTGGCGACGAGGACTTCCGAACTCGTGTGCAGGGCTGGTTCAACTTGTTTCTTGTTATACTAGTTATAGAGATAACATTTTGGGGGCTGGTTTACTTTGTGTTCACTATGTCTGCCGAATTACAACAGTTGATCTTGTTACAGAGTCAGCAAATACAAAGTCTGGTGGAAGCAATCGCCAAACAAGCGGCTAATCCACCAACACAAAAGGAACAAGCACAGGCAGCACCACCTTTCCGTGCTTTTGATGCATCAAGAGAAGAATGGCGAAAATATTTCACGCAGTTGCAGGCGCACATGACTGTCTACAAAATCACAGATACTGAGCGGCAGCTTTATTTAATCTCCACTGCAGGCGTGGAAGTCTATCGACTACTTTGTAAGTTGTTCCCGGAATCCAAGCCAGAAGCTTTAGACTATGACGTCGTTGTTAACAAGCTTGCTGAGTATTTCGAGTCGCGAGTTCATGTGGCAGCAGCCAGATTCAAGTTCTTCAGATTGAAGAAACTGCCACATCAATCTAATAAGCAGTGGTTAACAGATTTACGGGGCCTCACCCGTCAGTGCCGATTTAATTGTGTGTGTGGAGCTTCCTACAGTGATGTCGTGCTACGAGACGCTATTACTCAAAACATTGCAGATTCTCGTATTCGTGCTGCTATCTTAAAGTTGCCTGACCCGTCATTAGAGACTGTGATGAACATCATTGAAGCCCAAGATACTTTTGACTATGCTGAGTGTGAGTTAGATCAGCCATGTATTTCTCAAATTGCCTGTGCTAAGCAAGTTATGTCACGCCCGCGGCCCCACCGGCAGAGTCAGACTGTAAACACTAGCCGGCCGCGTCATGTTAAACACATTCGTCAGCCGCGTGTGCAAAATGATAGAGTTAAGTCTTGCCCTAAGTGTGTTCTTGCTCATCCTCGTGAACGTTGCCCGTTGAGAAACGCGGTTTGTCACTTTTGTCAAAGGAAAGGACACATCCAGACTGTTTGTTTGCGTAAACGCAAGAACAATACTAGTGCTGCCCAGCCCATGGATATTCATGTTCTTCAAAGCCAGCCCGCCCAGAAGGTCGCGTTTCAAGACTCTTCCACGGTTCGTGTGGGTAATAAACTTGTTCGCAATAAGCCATCCACCCAGCCCTCTGCTATGCGACCCAAGCGTAATTCAAACGCTGTACAACGTAATGTACAGACTGCAAGTGAAGCGGGAGTTGTTGTTCCACCCGCCCAACCCACGAGTTGTCGTAAGCAGCGAACACGCGCTAAACGCGCTGATTTTGTGTCTTCCGCCTCCACTGCACCGATCCAGAGACAGTGTAATAAACTATTTGTGAAGCTACGCATCCAGGATAAGACCTTCAATTTTCAATTAGACACTGGTGCGTCTGTGACTCTCACAAATAGTGCTACGTATGCGGCTATCGGCCGCCCTAAACTTTCAGCGGCAAAACATTCTTTGGCTACTTATAGTGGAGAACAAATTCCTGTGTTAGGTGTATGTAGCGTGCCAGCCACATTCCGTGGCAATACAAAAACAGTTTCATTCACAGTGCTCCGCGCTACAGACAGTGTAAACATTTTCGGATTAGACTGTTTTGACTTGTTTGGCCTGTCTATCCAAGACAATGTGTTGCAAATTAATTCTGTTGTTGTTCCTCAAGACAGCATAACCGATTTGTGTAACCAACACAGTGACATATTTAAAGACGAACTAGGTTCTGCTGCGAACTTTGCCGCTCATATTACGTTAAAAGATAATGCTCAGCCTCGATTTTTTTCGTGCTCGTCCAGTGCCTCACGCCCTCCGGGCACCTGTAGAAGATGATCTTCGTCGTTGGCAAAACAACGGTGTTATTCAACCCGTTTCAGCGAGCCAGTGGGCTTCTCCCTTAGTTATTATAAAGAAACCGTCTGGCAAGTTACGTTTGTGTGCTGATTTTAAGTCGACAGTCGACAGTTAATCCTCAGACTGTCATTGATTCTTTTCCTTTGCCTAGACCGGACGAGCTGATGGACAAGTTAGGGGAAGCTCGTTTCTTTTCCAAAATTGATCTCCGTGAAGCATATTTGCAATTGCCCCTCGACGAGCAATCACAACAGTATTTTGTCATAAACACGTCGTTGGGGTTGTTCCGTTTTCTGCGTTTGCCCTTTGGTTGTGCGTCAGCTCCAGCTGTTTTTCAGCGTTTTTTGTCACAA
Organism: Schistocerca americana; assembly: GCF_021461395.2. Taxonomy (NCBI): domain Eukaryota; kingdom Metazoa; phylum Arthropoda; class Insecta; order Orthoptera; family Acrididae; genus Schistocerca; species Schistocerca americana. The sequence continues at coordinate 238,082,641 of NC_060119.1, read as the reverse complement.
CTTCTGGCTAATGTGCCATCGTGTTGCAACTATTTAGACGATATTGTTGTGTCCGGTCGGACGCCTGCTGAACATTTCCGTAATTTGGAGTGTTTGTTTAAAGTGTTGTCTCAGGCAGGCCTACGTTGCAACAGCGATAAATGTTCATTTTTCCTTACGGAGATGGAGTATCTGGGACATGTTATTAATGCTCAAGGCATTCATCCCTCCCAGTCACATTTAGCAGCTATTCGTGATTTGCCCGCCCCTCGCAATCTGCATGAATTGCAAGCAGTTCTTGGCAAATTGACGTATTATATTAGGTTTATACCTAATGCATCACAGATTGCTGCACCGTTGCATCGTCTCCGCCGTAAGAATGTTCCGTTTGTGTGGTCAGCTGATTGCCAATCAGCCTTTCAGCAGCTTAAAGAGGCTTTATTGAATGATCGTTGTCTGGTCCATTACGACCCTAACAAGCCTCTGGTGTTAGCTTGTGATGCCTCTTCTTTCGGCCTCGGTGCTGTGTTGTCTCACCGAGTCGGTAACACTGAACGTCCTATTGCGTTCGCATCTAAATTGCTAAACAAAGCTCAGTGTAATTATAGCCAATTGGACAAGGAAGCGTTGGCTATTGTGTTCGGTGTCACAAAATTCCATCACTACCTCTATGGTAGACCACTCTATTTAGTAACAGATCACAAGCCCCTGACGTCACTGTTTCATCCGTCTAAACCAGTTCCTCAGCGGACAGCTCAGAGACTACAACGTTGGGCTCTTTTGTTATCACAATACCAGTATGAGATACTGTATCGCCCTACAGCTCAGCATGCAAACGCTGACGCGCTTTCTAGATTGCCGATTGCTGCGGATGATGTCTTCGATTCCTCTGAAGACTCTTGCCATCAGATTGACGCCGATGAGCATCAATCCCTCCGGGATTTTCCGATTGATTATCGTCAGATGGCACGTGAGACGGCTACGGATCCTCATCTGAGTTTACTACGAGGGCCGTTCAGAAAGTAACCTCCGGTTGATTTAAAAAAATACACCAAGTTAAATAAAAATATTTTAATATATACATCTTACAACTACATCTTTGCACTATTTTTCTACATAGTCTCCATAGCGATTGAGGCACTTATCGTATCTCTTCACAAGCTTTGAAATTCCTTCTGCATAAAAATCACCCGCTTGTGCCTGGAGCCAGCCTGTGACCGCATCTTTGAGCTCTTCGTCGTCATCAAACCGCTGTGACCCGAGCCATTTCTTCAAATGCATGAAGAGGTGATAATCACTTGGCGCCAGGTCTGGGCTGTAAGGTGGATGGTTGATAACGTCCCACTTGAAGGACTCAAGAAGGGCCGTTGTTCTGCGAGCAGAGTGAGGACGGGTGTTATCGTGCAAAAAAACGATACCGGAAGTCAGCATACCACGGCGTTTGTTCTGTATAGCCCGTCGTAACTTTTTTATTGTTTCACAGTACACGTCTTGATTAATGGTCGTACCACGTTCCATGAATTCAACCAACAACACCCCTTTGGCATCCCAAAACACCGTTGCCATCAGTTTTCTGGCAGAAAAATCTTGCGAGGCTTTTCTTGGTTTGGTAGGCGAATTTGAATGTGCCCACATCTTTGATTGTTCTTTTGTCTCAGGCTTCACGTACTTAATCCAGGTTTCGTCACCGGTCACGATTCTGTTTAACAATGGTTCTCCTTCGTCCTCATAACGTGACAGAAAGTCTAATGCAGAGGCCATTCTTTGAGTTTTGTGGTGGTCGGTAAGAATTTTGGGCACCCATCGTGCACAGAACTTACGGTAACCCAATCTTGCTGTCACTATCTCGTACAAGAGAGTCTTAGAAATCTGTGGAAAACCAGTAGACAACTCCGACATTGAGAAACGTCGATTTTCACGAACTTTTGCATCAACTGTCTGAACGAGTTCGTCAGTCACCAATGATGGTCTACCACTCCTCTCTTCATCATGAACGTTTTCTCGTCCACTTTTAAATAAACGTACCCATTCACGGACAACTCCTTCACTCATAACTCTTGGTCCGTACACGGCACAAAGCTCACGATGAATAGCTGCTGCAGAATATCCTTTGGCTGTAAAAAACCTTATGACAGCACGCACTTCACATTTGGCGGGGTTTTCTATTGCAGCACACATTTCAAACTGCCACAAAAACTAAACTAGCGCAGGTACGACGTTCACTCGACCACGGATTGATGCCGACTGACCTGTTGAGTGCGTGAACGCACAGATGGCGTCGCTACTCCCCCCACAACCCACACTGTGACCAATCGGAGGTTACTTTCTGAACCGCCCTCGTATTACGTTTTGTTCAACGTGGTTGGCCGTCCAAGGCAAAGGACATATCGGATCCTGTGGTTCGTCGCTATTATCCACAACGTCATCTGTTGTCTGTTTCGCACGGAGTTTTGCTGTTACGCACCGAGAATGACCAGCTTCGTGTAGTGGTTCCCCAAGTGCTCCAATCCAAGGTCCTCGACTTGTTGCATCAAGGTCATTGGGGAGTGGTCCGCACCAAGCAGCTTGCCCGCCGTCATTGTACATGGATCGGCATGGATAAGCAGATTACGCAGATGTCTACAGATTGTTCGACGTGTGCCGAACACCAAGCTGCTCCGCCTCAACGCTATTTTGAGTGGGCCCGCCCTGCCGGTCCCTGGCAGCGAGTACAAATTGATTTCGCTGGTCCATATTGGAATTCTCGTTGGCTCATCGTGATAGATGCATTTAGTAATTTTCCGCTTGTTGTGCCCATGCAGTCTACAACGTCTGCACAAACTATACAGGCGTTGACTTCAATTTTTTGTATTGAGGGTCTTCCAGAAGTTTTAGTGTCTGACAATGGTCCACAATTTACCTCTGCTGAATTTGAAAGTTTTTGTTCTGCCAATGGCATTCGCCATTTTCTTACTCCGCCGTTCCACCCTCAATCGAATGGTGCAGCGGAACGTTTTGTCCGCACATTCAAGGATCATATGGACCGCCTTCGTGCTACGCACTCTCGTCAGCAGGCCCTCATCACGTTCCTGTCGTCGTACCGGACCACGCCACGCGACGGCCCTTCGCCTGCGGAGCTTCTCCACGGCCGTCGTCATCGCACCCTACTACGGTTGTTGCACCCCCCGGATCGCCCCGCCGCTTCTGAGCATCGCACGCGTTTTCAGTGCAACAACGCCGTTTTTTTCAGAGTTTATCACGGTCGCCGTCGTTGGGAACGTGGTACCGTGATAAGTGTCCAGGGTCGCGGTTTTTATACTGTTCAAGGTGCTACTGGGGTGCACAGGAGGCATCAGAACCAGTTGCGCCGCGCTGGCCGCCCGGATTCTGCCGCTCGTTCTTTGTCCACAGATTTGGTCCGCGGCGGGTTCCAGCCGCGCCTTCCGACTTCGCTGCCGCCCCCAGGGCAGCAGCAGCAGCCGTCGCCGCTACCACGCCGACAGCCCGTCCCGTTGATGCCTCCCGCGCAGCTTCATCCGGGAGCGCCCCAGGTGGTCGCTCCGGCGCCTGCGGTCCCTCTTCAGTCGCCACCGCCTTCGGAGCTGATGGACGTCGACCCCTCAGCCGGGCCACCTTCCCAAGCGGTGGCTGTGCAGCCTGTCCTGCAGCCGCTTTCCTTGGGCACCCCCAAGGAGTCTGACACCGCAGCGCCTTGTCCGGCGCCCACTCAGCAGCCGTCGACGCAGCGTCAGGAGACGCTGCCTCTCTTCGTGGGTCCCGACGCCCCGTCGCCACCGAATTGTGTACTTGCTAGTCAGTTGTGTGTTCATCGCAGCAGAGTTGTTGTTTGTCGTCAGCCGACGCTGACCTAGCCGCTCCGACTCGAACTAGACAGATCTCTGTAGACACGGAGTTCACTACTGTGTTTCTGTATCTTCGTTAATAAAGATAAGTACCAACTTTTATCTAATCAGAGTGTTTGGGTTTTCATCTTTCTGTTCACTGTTCCAGCGGACCGGTCGGCCCGCTATTAAAAGTGTGGCGGTGACTTCGTAAGCCATTTCTACAGCGAATTGCTTGTCGCTACGAACGCCGCCACAAAATCTTTCATGTTAACGAAAGTAATATCCCGCTTTACCTCTTCCTAAATCTCAAATGAAATGAATGCCATGTGGAATCGAATATTTGTTGATTGCTTCTCTTCTTGCTTCCATCCCTACCAACATATTTCTTCACTCTCGTAGTAATCATGACATTCTATATGTATGCTACAAATGATTGCACGTGGACACATTCGACATCGAGGTGCAAAGCGTTTGATATCTTACATTATATTCAATTCAAATAAGCTATCGATGTATTTTCACTTCGTTTGTATTTTGAGCTGATTATGAACGTTACGGAAAATTATCTCACATGCTTTATGCTGAATGAGAAACACTGAATCATCCGTTTTGCTTTCCCTGCGTTGTAATGATATAATGTCGGCGTCAAAAGCCTTCTTCCACGCTGGAAGCTGAAACTTAATTAATTCTGCATTAATGATAATTGAATGCCTCAAATGTATACATAGCCCACAAGGCGACGTCGGAAACTATCAGGGGAGAACGCTCGCGTCTCCGCTCTGAAGAACCGTATCTGACAATCACGACAAGCATTTCGCTAAAGAGCTGTTTCGTAAAAGAGCTGAGAACTGGTAGCGTCGTAGCAAGTATTTGCCAACACTGTGAGAGTGCATTTACTTCCAGGTGTAGCCCGGCATCACGTCGCTAAATTCACTTGGAATTCGTTTTTCACATCGAAGACTCAGACGATATAATCCACTGTAAGATGAGACACTTAGAAAGTATATTTAATTTCTGGACTCCAAGAACGGCATTCTTCACGTAAGTAACACCTGTTTGTGTGTTTAAAGTTGCGTTTTGAGGCTCAGGCAATATCGTAATGCCTATAGTCCGCCTGTTGTCGCCGGTGTGTCGTCAGCTCAGCGATTCCGTTATGCGTTGCGATCCTGGTGCTATATGAAATGGCGGTTCCAATCTCGGTGAAGGCCGCTGAACACGTCTTATTTTCCATTTAATATCATGGATGTCTGCTTTGCAAATGCCAAGGTGCTTCACTGTAAAATAGTTTCTGAAAAGATTCAAACCTACTGTCAGCGATTCGAGTTTGAGCTTTGTTTGTCATATGGGTCTACCATATCAGGAGGTTGTTTATGAAGTGAACATGTTGATAAATATAGTTCCTCTCTTCTAAATTTTCAATAGCATTTAACTATAGATGTTTGCCGACACCGGCGTTAGCAATTCCTTTCCATTCTATGAAACCTCAAAATCGATAACTTTTTCTGGTTCAAATCTGGTGACCTTAACTATCACTTCCAATCAAAGTTAAAGACTTCATGAATCCATACACGGAACTCCAAATATGCAGTGTTAATGGACTGCTACAGAGCGTGCATTGCAAGGTATTTTCACAGTTTATCGCATAGACTTACCATAAGGAATGAAACAAAAACTATAATACACTTTACACCACAGACGCTCACTCTGGCTTGGCGAAAACATCCGAATATTGGCCAAAGGTTGCACAAATAATTGACTTTGAAAGGAAAAGAAAGAGATTTGAAGCACTTATAAATTCATCGAATGTAGTGAGGTGGTTTAATTTCGTCTAAGTCTATAAGATTAATTTCGGTCCATACTCAGCCCTTGCTGATTAATGTAATACAGTATCCATCTACTAATCAGGGCGTCAGTCTCTGTTGCTTTCGAGCGAGAATGGAAATTGTAGAAATCTTCTATGGAGCAACATTTAATAATAATAAAGCGTTTTAAATTATCAAAAGTGCTTTCGATACAGAACGGGGGAGTGCAGCGCCGCTGCTGTCGCCACGGCCGCCGCCAGTAGCCAGCAAATGGATCCCAGACTTTGCCGCATGCGGCGTCCAGAGGAGGACACACTGCAAGAAATCTGCCGCAAAATGGCTACTGGATAAAAGTTTGTTATCGGTGTGATAGAAAGTGAAATAGATTGAATCTGCATTACCATTACATTCATGTCTTCAGCAGTCAGTTGGAAGAGGCTATAAAATGTTTTTGCGCCAGCTAGTTTCGATCCACAGACATTGTAGACAGAAACAACGCACGGTACCGCTATATGACGGGCATAAACAGTGTCTGGTTTCTCTTATATGGGACAAGACTTCCTCCAGGAAGTGCCGCAGTCTACAGTGTTGCCAGATTGTGCAGATAGCCGGACTTAGAGAATTAACGAGATGGCCAGTTTATTTGTCCCATGTCGCGATCTGCGCGGACTTAGCCTCTGCAGCGGCCGGCCGCCGGTCGAGTTTTATGTCAAAGAGTGTACCTGTGGTGAGACAGTCGAAATTCCTGAAATCCATCCGTTGTGGCCTTGTCTGTCAAGGAACACCGCAGTCCTGGGTCCACGGATAAACCACAAAAATCCACTGCATTATGCCAAACACTGACAGACCCAGCCTGCGAACAGATCGGTGAGACTAGATTCAATTGGCGGGCCCTGCATGTGGGTGGGAAATGACAGGCTTCAGATCGGTAGGCCCAATCCATTACAGATACCCGCAGAAATGGCCTGTGGTTTCGGACTGTCGCGGAAATCCACTCATGTGGCCAGGTATTCATGTGTCACAGCCACCATGTGGATGAAATGAGACTGTGGTGATTAATCCATGCAACAGATAACTTGCACAAATACTCTGAGAATCAATACTTATGAGGATAGGTAGCAACTCACTGTAAAGATGATCGATGAACTGCAGACAAGCATGTAGAAAAGACAATCACTCTCTTAGAACTAAGCTTTTTGCAATAGCCTTTGTTAGAAAGTGAGAGCACATACACATTCACTCAGAGACAACTCACGGACACATGGCCACCATCTCCAGCCTCTGTGTCATCAATCTCTGAGAATCATATCCAAACAAACCACACCTCATACCTCCCTGCCTCTCATCAGCAGCTGCTACATAGCGGCAAATAGTGGTGGCAGCACTGACTGCAAGCTGAGGGGAAAGCAGCGAGAAAGAGAGAGCAAGGAAGCGGTGCACATGCTCAGCTGCATCCAGCCAGTGACGATGCACAACATCTCAGTAAACAAATCATTTTACCTCCTGACACAAAAATGAGATTTTTTTTCGGATTTACCTGACACATTTTAAATTCCCCGATTTACAGAGCTTGTGGCAATACTGGTAATGATGTCAAGGTTACTTGAAACATATCTTATTACTTTTACTTCAACTTCATGCTTATTCATCAATTTGCTACATTTTTGGCACTGTACATATGTTTATTGTATCTCTATAAAAATGTAAACCTGACTCATTCCACATCCTTCTCATTCATTATAATATGGATTCATGGAATTGACAATAGATAAAATAAAATAACTTGTCCTGTCCTCTCCTCATTAAACATATCCTATATTAAGCTGGCACATCCTATATCACTGTGAAATGATGCTTGGAAAAATAAATTATGGATAGCAATACCAAGAAGTTCATTTGGCATGTTTCCTCCTAAGCAGTATATCTCATTGTGTTCATCTGCCGGCCAGAGTGGCCGAGTGGTTCTAGGCGCTACAGTCTGGAACCGCGGACCGCTACGGTCGCAGGTTCGAATCCTGCCTCGTGCATGGATGTGTGTGATGTCTTTCGGTTAGTTAGGTTTAAGTAATTGTAAGTTCTAGGGGACTGATGACCACAGCAGTTAAGTCCCATAGTGCTCAGAGCCATTTGTTCACCTAAAGACAAGAACATTGGCATAACTTGCACATTTTCAGTGCCTGTTGTCTTGACACAACATTTTCCGCTACAGTGCATCTGAAGTGTTCAACAGGAGTAAAAAGTAAGAATATTATGTGAAGTACCTTGAGGGCTGCACATCTTGCAGAGGCTGTTTTAAGAATCTTGGAATACCTTACACTCACTTCCCAGTGAACTTAGCCCTTAATGGCTTTTGTTGCTGTAAATAAAAGTCGGTTTCAGCTGAACAGTGATTTACAGTATAAGAAACAAAAATATTTTTCATGTAGATTGTGGGTAACTGCATTGGGTTCAGATTGGAGTATTGTGCTTTGGTGCAGTTTTTTGCTTATGTATACCCTTGTTCCACATCCATGAATTTTTCCCTAGTTGACAGGATCTCAGGAACATGATGATTGAATTAATCAGTCAGCCAATCGATCAAGTTGCATGATATGCATACTGTACACACCTCCAATATTTTCAATTGTAAGACTTGAAGATTGTCTACCAGTGACTATCAGTTTTGGTTGTACTCTACAAACATAATCTTCTGATAACTCGTTGTTTCCGCATTTCTTCAACTTTCTGTAGATTTTTCTTTTTTGTCAATGTAGATATGACCGTGAGCATTGATGATGTAACATATCATGATTTAAATGAGAAGAGTGTGATCTTTCTGATGGAGATACAAATTTCCAAATGATTGTGTTAGGCTATAAATGTGAATATTTTTGGTTAGCTTTTTCTGTGACTGTTAGTAATATTGATTGAAATTACACATTTACTGTTATTCATGTAAAGCACTTTCAGTTCATTCCACATCCATATTTACTATTTAATTGTCAAAGTTTTATTTGTGGATGCCATGTTCATTTTTATTTAGTATTTACTTATTTATTCATTTCATCCAAGGATCATCTCACAGTGTTATAGGAATTGTCACAGTAATACAATAAAAATGATTGGCTCAAAATATAGTTGTGCACAGAACACTTAAAAGTACTTAATGTCAATTTTTATAAAATTTGGAATGATGTTATTTTTCATGTACTTTCTACTGAAGTGTATGTGCTAGGTCACCATTGCAAGTTTTTGTGAGATCTTTTATATTTGAAAATAGCCTTGATTCCATGACTGAACTTTAACTGTGAACATTTTAGTTTAGGCTTCACTGTGACTTATATTAACATTCTGATTGGTAAAACTAAACTTGTAATTTCAACTGAAGTGACTCTGTTATACTGTTTTTGTAACAAAGACCATTCTATGCAATGTATCTTTTTAGTTGATTTGGATCCATGGTTTTGTTTCGTGAACCTATATTCTTTACATTAGAATGCATTATTGTCTGAGGGTCTGGCTTATTGTGATGCTAGAATGAGGATGTTGTCCCTTTTCTATACATCCATTAACACAATGAACAGCATATGCCCACTGATGTGCATTTTGAAACACCTGTCAGCCTGTGTGCTCAGCCATGTTTAATCGATGTGTCTTACTTCAAGTCAGTGTGTACACCTGTGAGCACATTAGGTATGTTATAAACATACACCAGAGAATTTTGTGGTCCCAATGAACAACAAAACCATATGCAGACTGGGCAGAATTTATATAATGATATTGAGTTTTGAGGATCAAGAATATAAAAGATATGACATTTTGCATAATTATATTTTTTATTTTGTTTTTATGAATGCAACATAGGTTATAAAATGCTCATGAAACAAAACTATAATTTGTGAACTAGGCTAGGTCTCATAACTAATAACATATTATTTATCCAAATGTTTATGACAAAATGAGCGATATTTGCCCTTGTAATAATAAAGAAAATAAGTATCTAAACAAAATTCAGTGAAATTGTGAAATAAAAATTTAACTGGTGCTACATTTTAGCTACTTCCTCAATGAAAAGAAAAGCCACCACAAATGTGAAAGAAACTTCCGCTACAGGTCCATTTAGCGATGTTTTTGGAAACATTCAAGGCACATTGGTAAGCTGCATGTCTCACAGAATGTGTTAATTTTTTTCGCATTTTTGCGAGCATAAGTAGAATTCTGCCACAGGGCCATGCTTTTGTAGCATGAGCTGCACCTTATGCTTACCTGCCCCTCACATTTTTTCAGCAAGTATTCAGGATTGCAGCTGGAAGGTCTTGGCAGGTTTGGATTCCAAGTAGGATACACGAGTGCTTCGACAAAGAGTTTCTTTGAAATAACTGATGCCAATTTTCTTGTTGTTTAATTTATTGTAAAAATGCGTGTCATTTACAACAGATGTAGAAGTCATGAAATGGAAGACACGTCTCTTATACCATTTGACAGCTGATATATGAGGCCATCTGGTCCCGGAGTTTGGTAAAGTCCTTTCTTTAGTTATAGCCAATGACTATAGCAGGATTACTAGTTTCTTTTTATTTTTTTTTTATTTTATTTTTTGGGTAACTTGGACCACTGCATCCTCATGTTTCATACTAAACATTAGCACCTCTCATTTATCTTTCCACTTAACGACTACAGTTTTGTCTTCATTCTGTAAAGTTAGAACATCCCCTTTCTTCAATTTTGCCTTGACCACATCAGGATGATTATTCTTTCAATTTGCATGAAACATTTCTACGAAGTCTGTCTCTCACTGGAATAGCTTTTTAGATAGTGAAACACTAGTGTACAAGTCATCCATATACAGTGTTCTACCACTATCTAAAATCCATCGATTAATTCTGTTACCACCTTCCTGCCAACATACAGGTTGGTCCATTGATCGTGACCAGGCTAAATATCTCAAAAAATAAGCGTCAAGTGAAAAAACTACAAGGAACAAAACTTGTCTAACTTGAAGGGGAGAACCAGGTGGCACTATGGTTGGCCCACTAGATAGCGGTGCCATAGGTCAAATGGATATCAACTGCATTTTTTTAAATAGGAACCCCCATTTTTATTACATATTCATGTAGTACGTACAGAAATATGAATGTTTTAGTTGGACCACTTTTTTGGCTTTGTGATAGATAGCACTGTAATAGTCACAAACATATGGCTCACAATGTTAGATGAACAGTTGGTAACAGGTAGGTTTTTTAAATTAAAATACAGAATGTAGGTACGTTTGAACATTTTATTTCGGTTGTTCCAATGTGATATATGTACCTTTGAGAACTTATCATTCCTGAGAACGCATGCTGTTACAGCATGATTACCTGTAAATACCACATTAACGCAATAAGTGCTCAAAATGATGTCCGTCAAACTCAATGAATTTGGCAATACATGTAACGACATTCCTCTCAACAGCGAGTAGTTCGCCTTCCATAATGTTCGCACATGCATTGACAATGTGCTGACGCATGTTGTCAGGCATTGTCAATGGATCATGATAGCAAATATCCTTCAACTTTCCCCACAGAAGGAAATCCGGGAACGTCAGATCCAGTGAACGTGTGGGCCATGGTATGGTCTTCGACGACCTGTCATGAAATATGCTATTCAGTACCGCTTCAAATGCACGTGAGCTATGTGCCGGACATCCATCATGTAACATCGGTAGAACATTACGTAGGAAATGAGCATACATTACAACATTTAGATTGCCATCAATAAAATGGGGGCCAATTATCCTACCTCCCATAATCCCGCACCATAAATTAAACCGCCAGGGTCGATGATGTTTCACTTGTCGCAGCCATCGCGGATTTTCTGTTGCCCAATAGTGCATATTATGCCAGTTTACGTTACCACTGTTGGTGAATGACGCTTCGTTACTAAATACAACACGTGCAAAAAATCTGTCATCGTCCCATAATTTCTCTTGCACCCAGTGGCATAACTGTACACGATGTTCAAAATTGTCACCATGCAATTCCTGGTGCATAGAAATATAGTACGTGTGCAATCGATGTTGACGTAGCATTCTCAACGCCGACGTTTTTGAGATTCCCGTTTCTCGCGCAATTTGTCTGCTACTGATGAATGGATTAGCCATGACAGCAGCTAAAACACCTACTTGGGCATCATCATTTGTTGCAGGTCGTGGTTGACATTTCACATGTGGCTGAACATTTCCTGTTTCCTTAAATAACGTAACTTTCCGGTGAACGGTCCGGACACTTGGATGATGTCGTCCAGGATACTGAGCAGCAATACATAGCACATGCCCGTTGGGCATTTTGATCACAATAGCCATACATCAACACGATATTGACCTTTTCCGCAATTGGTGAACTGTCCACTTTAACACAGGTAATGTATCACGAAGCAAATACCATCCGCACTGGCGGAATGTTAAGCGATACCACGTACTTACACGTTTGCGACTATTACAGCACCATCTATCACAAAGCGGATAAGGTGGTCCACCTAAAACATTCATATTTCTTTACGTACTACACGAATAGGTAATAAAAAATTGGGGTTCCTATTTTTAAAAAAAACGAAGTTGATATCTGTTCGAGCTGTGGCAGTGCCATCTAGAGGACCAACCATAGCGCCATCTGGTTTCCCCCTTCAAGCTAGACGAGTTTCGTTCTTTGTAGTTGTTTCATTTTATGCTTATTTCGCGAGATATTTGGCCCGGTCACTATCAATGGACCACCCTTTATATACAGGGTGTTTCAGGAGGAATGATAAATATTTTGGGAGGTGGAAGAATATATGATATGCAGTGAAAATGTCATATAACACATGTCCAATTTTTATTGAGTACAGAGATACAGCTGTTAGTATGTAACCCAAACAAACTTAAGGCAAAGGCAAATGAGAACATTCACAGTTGACTTTCAAAAATTCCACCGACAACTTCAATGCACTTTTGACTTTTTTTGATGACACCACATGTAGCTCTTCTGGTGTCATCTTTGTAGTTACTTTTTCTCTGTAGACTTTACCTTTCAACTACACTTACAGGCAAAAAACCACAGGGGTAAGGTCCAGGGACCTTGGTGGTCAAGAAACGTGCCTATATACAGGGTGTTCCATTGATAGTGACCAGGCCAAATATCTCACGAAATAAGCATAAAACGAAAAAACTACAAAGAACAAAACTAGTCTAGCTTGAAGGGGGAAACCAAATGGCACTACGGTTGGCATGCTAGATGGTGCTGCCTTAGATCAAACGGATATCAACTGTGTTTTTTTTAAAAATAGGAACTCCCATTTTTTATTAGATATTTGTGTAGTACGTAAAGAAATATGAATGTTTTACTTGGACCACTTTTTTTGCTTTGTGATAGATGGCGCTGTAATAGTCATAAATGTATAAGTACATGGTATCACTTAACATTCCATTAGTGCGGACGGTATTTGCTTCGTGGTACGTTACCCGTGTTAAAATGGACTGTTTACCAATTGCGGGAAAGGTCAATATCGTGTTGATATATGGCTATTGTGATCAAAATGCCCAAGAGGCATGTGAAATGTATGCTGCTCGGTATCCTGGATGACATCATCCAAGTGTCCGGACCGTTCACCGGATAGTTACATTATTTAAGAAAACAGGAAGTTTTCAGCCACATGTGAAACCTCAACCATGACCTGCAACAAATGATGATGCCCAAGTAGTGTTTTAGCTGCTATTGCGGCTAATCCGCACATCAGTAGCAGGCAAATTGCGTGAGAATCGGGAATCTCAAAAACGTCGGTGTTGAGAATGCTACATCAACATCGATTTCACCCGTACCATATTTCTATGCACCGGGAATTGCATGGTGATGACTTTGAACGTTGCGTACAGTTCTGCCACTGGGCACAAGAGAAAATATGGGATGATAACAAATTTTTTGCACGTATTGTATTAGCTTCCCCCCGTGAACCATGGACCTTGCCGTTGGTGGGGAGGCTTGAATGCCTCAGCAATACTGATAGCCGTACCGTAGGTGCAACCACAACGGAGGGGTATCTGTTGAGAGGCCAGACAAACACGTGGTTCCTGAAGAGGGGCAGCAGCCTTTTCAGTAGTTGCAGGGGCAACAGTCTGGATGATTGACTGATCTGGCCTTGTAACACTAACCAAAATGGCCTTGCTGTGCTGGTACTGCGAATGGCTGAAAGCAAGGGGGGAAACTACAGCCATAATTTTTCCCGAGGGCATGCAGCTTTACTGTATGATTAAATGATGATGGTGTCCTCTTGGGTAAAATATTCCGGGGGTAAAATAGTTCTCCAGTCGGATCTCCGGGCAGGGACTACTCAAGAGGACGTCGTTATCAGGAGAAAGAAAACTGGCGTTCTACGGATCGAAGCGTGGAATGTCAGATCCCTTAATAGGGCAGGTAGGTTAGAAAATTTAAAAAGGGAAATGGATAGGTTAAAGTTAGATATAGTGGGAATTAGTGAAGTTCGGTGGCAGGAGGAACAAGACTTTTGGTCAGGCGAATACAGGATCATAAATACAAAATCAAATACGGGTAATGCAGGAGTAACTTTAAAAATGAATAGGAAAATAGGAGTGCGGGTAAGCTAGTACAAACAGCATAGTGAACGCATTATTGTGGCCGAGATAGACACAAAGCCCACGCCTACTACAATAGTACGAGTTTATATGCCCACTAGCTCTGCAGATAACGAAGAAATTGAAGAAATGTATGGTGAAATCAAAGAAATTATTCAGATAGTGAAGGGAGACGAAAATTTAATAGTGATGTGTGACTGGAATTTGGTAGTAGGAAAAGAGAGAGAGGGAAATGTAGTAGGTGAATATGGATTGGGCTAAGAAATGAAAAAGGAAGCCGCTTGGTAGAATTTTGCACAGAGCACAACTTAATCATAGCTAACACTTGGTTCAAGAATAATGAAAGAAGGCTGTATACATGGAAGAACCCTGGAGATACTGACAGGTTTCAGATAGATTATATAATGGTAAGACAGAGATTTAGGAACCAGGTTTTAAATTGTAAGACATTTCCAGGGGCAGATGTGGACTCTGACTTACAATCTATTGGTTACGAACTGTAGATTAAAACTGAAGATACTGCAAAAAGGTGGGAATTTAAGGACATGGGACCTGGATAAACTGAAAGAAGCAGAGGTTGTACAGAGTTTCAGGGAGAGCATAACGGAACAACTGACAGGAATGGGGGAAAGAAATACAGTAGAAGAAGAATGGGTAGCTTTGAGGGATGAAGTAGTGAAGGCAGCAGAGGATCAAGTAGATAAAAAGACAAGGGCTAGTAGAAATCCTTGGGTAACAGAAGAAATATTGAATTTAATTGATGAAAGGAGAAAGTATAAAAATGCAGTAAATGAAGCAGGCAAAAAGGAATACAAACGTCTCAAAAATGAGATCGACAGGAAGCGGAAATTGGCTAAGCAGGGATGGCTAGAGGACAAATGTAAGGATGTAGAGGCTTATCTCATGAGGGGTAAGATAGATACTGCCGACAGGAAAATTAAAGAGACCTTTGGAGAAAAGACAACCACTTGCATGAATATCAAGAGCTCAGATGGAAACCCAGTTCTAAGCAAAGAAGGGAAAGCAGAAAGGTGGAAGGAATATATAGAGGGTCTATACAGGGGCGATGTTCTTGAGGACAATATTATGGAAATGGAAGAGGAGGTAGATGAAGATGAAATGGGAGATATGATACTGCATGAAGAGTTTGACAGAGCACAGAAAGACCCAAGTCGAAACAAGGCCCTGGGAGTAGACAACATTCCATTAGAAGTACTGACATCCTTTGGAGAGCAAGTCCTGACAAAACTCTACCATCTGGTGAGCAAGATGTATGAGACAGGCGATATTCCCTCAGACTTCAAGAAGAATATAATAATTCCAATCCCAAAGAAAGCAGGTGTTGACAAATGTGAAAATTTCCGAACTATAAGTTTAATAAGTCACAGCTGCAAAATACTAACACGAATTCTTTACAAATGGCAAAACTGGTAGAAGCCGACCTCGGGGAAGATCAGTTTGGATTCCGTAGAAATGTTGGAACACGTGAGGCAATACTGACCCTACGACTTATCTTAGAAGCTAGATTAAGGAAAGGCAAACCTACGTTTCTAGCATTCATAGACTTAGAGAAAGCGTTTGACAATGTTGAGTGGAGTACTCTCTTTCAAATTCTGAAGGTAGCAGGGTAAAATACAGGGAACGAAAGGCTATTTACAATTTGTACAGAAACCAGATGGCAGTTATAAGAGTTGAGGGACATGAAAGGGAAGCAATGGTTGAGAAGGGAGTGAGACAGGGTTGTAGCGTATCCCCAATGTTATTCAATCTTTATATTGAGCAAGCAGTGAAAGAAACAAAAGAAAAATTCAGTGTAGGTATTAAAATCCATGGAGAAGTAATAAAAACTTTGAGGTTAGCCGATGACATTGTAATTCTGTCAGAGACAGCAAAGGACTTGAAAGAGCAGTTGAATGGAATGGACAGTGTCTTGAAAGGAGGATATAAGATGAACATCAACAGAAGCAAAACGAGGATAATGGAATGTAGTCGAATTAAGTCGGGTGATGCTGAGGGAATTAGATTAGGAAATGAGACACTTAAAGTAGTAAAGGAGTTTTGCTATTTGGGGAGCAAAATAACTGATGATGGTCGAAGTAGAGAGGATATAAAATGTAGACTGGCAATGGGAAGGGAAGCGTTTCTGAAGAAGAGAAATTTGTTAACATCAAATATAGATTTAAGTGTCAGGAAGTCATTTCTGAAAGTATTTGTATGGAGTGTGGCCATGTATGGAAGTGAAACATGGACAATAACTAGTTTGGACAAGAATAGAATAGAAGCTTTCGAAGTTTGGTGCTACAGAAGAATGCTGAAGATTAGATGGGTAGATCACATAACTAATGTGGAGGTATTGAATAGGATTGGGGAGAAGAGAATTTTGTGGCACAACTTGACTAGAAGAAGGGATCGGTTGGTAGGACATGTTGTGAGGCATCAAGGGATCACCAAATTAGTATTGGAGGGCAGCGTGGAGGGTCAAAATCATAGAGGGAGACCAAGAGACCAGTACACTAAGCAGATTCAAAAGGATGTAGGTTGCAGTAGGTACTGGGAGATGAAGAAGCTTGCACAGGATAGAGTAGCAAGGAGATCTGCATCAAACCAGTCTCAGGACTGAAGACCACAACAACAACAACATTGTATTTAGTGAAGAAGCATCACACCGTAACAGCATGCATTCTCAGAAATGATAAGTTCTCAAAGGTACATGTATCATATTGGAACAACCAAAATAAAATGTTCAGACGTACCTACGTTCTGTATTTTAATTAATATGTAAACTGGTATAATATGCACTTTTGGGCAACAGAAAATCTACGCTGACTGCGACAAGTGGAACAACATCGCCCTTGGTGGTTTAATGTATGGTGTGGCATTATGGGAGGAAGGATAATTGGCCCCCATTTTATCAATGGCAACCTAATGGTGCAATGTATGCTGATTTGCTACGTAATGTTCTACCGATGTTACTACAAGATGACAGAATGGCGATGTACTTCCAACATGATGGATGTCCGACACATAGCTTGTGTGCGGTTGAAGCGATATTGAATAGCGTATTTCATGACAGGTCGTCGAAGCACCATACCATGGCCCGCACGTTCACCAGATCTGATGTTCTCGGATTTCCTTCTGTGGGGAAAGTTGAAGGATATTTGCTACTGTGATCCACTGGCAATGCCTGACAACATGCGTCAGTGCATTGTCAATGCATGAGCGAACATTTCGGAAGGCGAACTACTCACTGTTGAGAGGAGTGTCGTTACACGTATTGCCACGCCGTAACAGCATGCATTCTCAGAAATGATAAGTTCTCAAAGGTACATGTATCATATTGGAACAACCAAAATAAAATGTTCAGACGTACCTATGTTCTGTATTTTAATTTTAAAAATCTACCTGTTGCCAACTGTTCATCTAACATTGTGAGGCATATGTTTGTGACTATTACAGTGCCATCTATCACAAAGCGAAAAAAGTGGTCCAACTAAAACATTCATATTTCTTTACGTGCTACACGAATATGTAAAAAAAATGGGGGTTCCTCTTTTTAAAAAAGCATTTGATATGCTTTTGACCTATGGCAGCGCCATCTAGTGGGCTAACCATAGCGCCATCTGGTTTCCCCCTTCAAGGTAGACAAGTTTCTTTCTTTGTAGTTTTTTCATTTGACGCTTAGTTTGTGAGATATTTGGTCCAGTCACGATCAATAGACCACCCTGTATATACCAATCCATCTTCAAGCAAATGTTAGGTTCAGATGATGTGTCACCTGATGACTAAAATGTGCATCATGCTGGATGAGCATATGCATTCTTGTAGCCAGACCAATCCCTTCCAATAAAGCTGGAAGCTCATTTTCAAGAAAGTGTAGGTAATGAGGTCCTGTAAGATGATGCGGTAACACAGATGCTTGTCTATCAATCCACACCACAATTTACAGAGAAGCATTCTTGAAAATGTGTCTCCACAATGGTAGATGCCATCATGAGTCAAAGTAGCTTCATCAGTGAAGAGCAAAACTGGAGTTACCTGGCGATTTTCAAGTATTCAATGACAAAATTCCAATTGTCTATTTTCATTCCTGCTGTAAATAATACAGATAGAACCTGTGCATACTTAATGTCCACCATATTCTTGTATGTGGAACACCAATATCTGCAAAAAGTCTACATGTGCTCGTTGAAGGACTTTGTTCTACTGACTGAATAATTTCTTCTACTTCATCCATAGTCTGTTCATTTACACCTTCAGATGCAATATGATTGCTGGGCACTGTACCAGTGTCATGCAGTGTATTGAAAATCGGAGTAAATACTCTTGAATCTGGTAGTCTGCAGTAGGAAATCATATACCGTATTCT
Organism: Schistocerca americana; assembly: GCF_021461395.2. Lineage (NCBI taxonomy): Eukaryota > Metazoa > Arthropoda > Insecta > Orthoptera > Acrididae > Schistocerca > Schistocerca americana. Next base: position 238,064,086 of record NC_060119.1, on the reverse strand, counting down.
CTACAAGCAGCAGCAGTGTTTCCAGCACAAAACTCACACACAAGTACCATATAGGCATACTCAGCATTTGTACATATGTGCGGCATGTTTATACGCTACAATACTGTGGACTTGGCCAACAAATCACACTGGAAACTTCAATGTAAACTAAAGCACAACTTCGCAACATGAACATCAGCACTCTATTGCTGACATTTGATAAATATGACCATAGAAACCAGTATCCAAAACACAAAATGAAAAGGCACTGAACTGAGGTGTTTCTCTGTATTCAATAAAAATTGGACACATGTTATATGGCATTTTTATTGCAATTCTTCTATACTACCACACCCTAAAATATTTACCACTCCTCCTGAAACACTCTGTTTTGTCTGTTCTTTCTTTGCGAGAGTAGACTTTGACCTCCACTAACACAAAGCTTGAGTACCTTAAACCCACATTTATAGCTTTCGGCCATTAAGGCCTTTGTCAACACACACACACACACACACACACACACACACACACACACACACACACACACACACACACACACACACACAAATGCAACTCGCACACATGACTGCAGTCTCAGGCAACTGAGACCACACTGCGAGCAATAGCACCAGAGCATGATGGGAGTCATGATTGGGTGAGGGTAAGGAAGAGGCTGGGGCGGGGAGGGGGAGGGATAGTATGGTGGGGTGGTAGACAGTGAAGTGCCTTAGATGGAGGGCAGGGGAGAGGTGGGGTGAGGGAGAGGGGAAGTAGTGCAAAATGGGAGAAATAAAAATACTGGGTGTGGTGATGAAATAATGGCTGTGTAGTGCTGAAATGGGAACACGGAGGGGGCTGGATGGGTGAGGACAGTGACTAATGAAGGTTGAGGCCATGAGGGATACGGGAATGTAGGATGTGTTGCAGGGAAAGTTCCCACTTGCGCAATTCAGAAAAGCTGGTGTTGGTGGGAAGGATCCATATGGCACAGGCTGTGAGGCAGTCATTGCAATGAAGGATACCATGTTTGGCAGCGTGTTCAGCAACAGGTTGGTCCACTTGTTTCTTATACCTACATAGAATGCACCGCATGGTTGCAGCTTAGCTTGTAAATAAAATGACTGGTTTCACAGTTAGCCCTGCCTTTGATGGGATAGGTGATGTTAGTGACCGGACTGGAGTAGGCGGTGGTAGGAGAATGTGTGGGACAGATCTTGCATCTAGGTCTATTACAGGGGTATGAGCCATGAGGTAAGGGATTGGGAGCAGGGGTTGTGTAAGTATGGACAAGTGTATTGTGTAGGTTCGGTGGACGTTGGAATGCCACTGTAGGAGGTGTGGGAAGGATAGTGGGCAGAACATTTCTCATTTCAGGGCAGAATGAGAGGTAATCAAAACCCTGGTGGAGAATGTAATTCATTTGCTCCAATCCTGGATGGTACTGAGTTACAAGGGAAATGCTCCTCTGTGGCTGGTCAGTGGGATTTTGGGAGGTGGTGGGAGACTGGAAAGATAAGACAAAGGAGATTTGCTTTTCTACAAGGTTGGGAGGATAATTACGGTCAGTGAAGGCCTCAGTAGGACCCTCGGTATATTTCTAGAGGGTCTGTTACTTGTCACTGCAGATGTGACAACCACGGGTGGCAAGGCTGTATGGTAGGGACTTCTTTGTATGGAATGGGTGGCAGCTGTCAAAGTGGAGGTATTTCTGGTGGTTAGTAGGTTTGATATGGATGGAGGTACTGACGTAGCCATCTTTGAGGTGGAGGTCAACATCAAGAAAAGTGGCTTGTTGGGTTGAGTAGGACCAGGTGAAGCGAAGTGAGACAGAAGTTGTTGAGGTTCTGGAGGAATGTGGATAGGGTGTGCAAACCTTTGATCCATTCATGTGGCCAGGATGTTCCTCAGAACATACAAAAATTGAGAGATTTTGAAGAGTCTGTCTTCTGTATCTCTTTCTTGCTCATTACTTGATGTCATCAATAAATCTGAAACAGGTGAGGGGTTTAGGATTCTGGTTTTTTAGGAAGGATTCCTCTTTTTGTTGTGCCTATCTGCGACTCAGCGTCTCTGCTATATGGTGAGTGACAACTTTCCTTCTCTAATATTGTTACATTCCATCCTGGATTTTCTGTTGTTTGATTAATCCCACATTTATGTCTTTTGTTAGGGATGTATTGTCAAATACATCCACAAAATGGTACGTTGCTTTTGTCTATACAAATTACTTCTTCTGGAGTGTAGGATTCCTTGAATTTCTTCTTCAGAACATCCAAAAATTGAGAGATTTTGAAGAGCCTGTCTTCTATGTCTCTTTCTTGCTCATTGTTTGATAAATGCACTGTTGAAATTAATAACTCAAATCTGTTATACTTCATTATTTTTGAAATCCCATTTTCATGCATTCTTTCTGTAGATAAGTAATGCTTCAATTTGAGAAACTGCATAAATTGCATCCACAGAATAATCGCCAAAACTTTTGCAATTCATCAGTATTGGTGTCAAACCATTTTGATAGCCTTTTATTTGGAGGTCTGTTTGCAGTAATGTTTCACACAGCAAACTTATTGGTCTCTTCAGCTAATAGTGATATTATACTATCATTTGTGAATTGTTCAGCTTAAGAGATATGAGGTAGTCCTTGAAGTTTTTGGACTACATCTGGATGAACACCAATGTTTGGAGAGGTAAGAGTAAAATTAATTCTGTCCCCCCGCTACTAGTCTACATTTGTTCCAGTTTGAAAGATTCACAAGAGGAACATCATCATTATGCTCAAAATTGATTGATCCTGAATTATGTTCATCATCATCATGATCACCACCACCACCATCATCCTCATCCTCCTCCTCAAAACTCAAACTGGAACATTTATCAGGTAAAACATTTGGGTCTTCAGTGGTGTCACCAGAAAAGCCTGTGGCATCATTTTCGAAAGATAAGCCAGCATTTCAGGAATTTATGCATCTCAGAGACCTCTGCTAGCTACACTACTGGTCATTAAAACTGCTCTTCCATGAAGATGACATGCTACAGACATGAAATTTCGCTGACAGGAAGAAGATGCTGTGATATACAAATGATTAGCTTTTCAGAGCATTCACACAAGGTTGGCACTGGTGGCGACACCTACAACGTGCTGACATGAGGAAAGTTTACAACCAATTTCTCATACACAAACAGCAGTTGACCGGCATTGCCTGGTGAAAAGTTGTTGTGATGCCTCTTGTAAGGAGGAGAAATGCGTACCATCACGTTTCCGACTTTGATAAAGGTCAGATTGTAGCCTATCGCGATTGCGGCTTATCGTATCGCGACATTACTGCTCGCGTTGGTTGAGATCCAATGACTGTTAGCAGAATATGGAATCGGTGGGTTCAGGAGGGTAATACGGAACGCCGTGCTGGATCCCAATGGCCTCATATCATTAGCAGTCGAGATGGCAGGCATCTTATCCGCATGGCTGTACTGGATCGTGCAACCACGTCTCCCGGAGTCAACAGATGGGGACGTTTGCAAGACAACAACCATCTGCACAAACAGTTCGACGACGTTTGCAGCAGCATGGACTATCAGCTCGGAGACCATGGCTGTGGTTACCCTGATGCTGCATCACAGACAAGAGCGCCTGCGATGGTGTACTCATCGATGAACCTGGTTGCATGAATGGCAAAATGTCATTTTTTTGGATGAATCCAGGTTCTGTTTACAGCATCATGATGGTCGAATCCGTGTTTGGCGACATCGCGATGAACACACATTGGAAGCATGTATTCATCATCGCCATACTGGCGTATCACCCGGTGTGATGGTATGGGGTGCCATTGGTTATACGTCTCGGTCACCTCTTGGTCGCATTGATGACTCTTTGAAGAGTGGACGTTACATTTCAGATGTGTTACAACCCGTGGTTCTACCCTTCATTCGATACCTGCAAAACCCTACATTTCAGCAGGATAATGCACGACCGCATGTTGCAGGTCCTGTATGAGCCTTTCTGGATACAGAAAATGTTCGACTGGTGCCCTGGCCAGCACATTCTCCAGATCTCTCACCAATTGGAAACGTATGGTCAATGGTGGCCGAGCAACTGACTTGTCACAATATGCCAGTCACTACTCTTGATGAACTGTGGTATCGTGTTGAAGCTGCATGGGCAGCTGTACCTGTACACGTCATCCAAGCTCTGTTTGACTCAATGCCAAGGCATATCAAAGCCATTATTACGGCCAGAGGTGGTTGCTCTGGGTACTGATTTCTCAGGATCCATGCACCCAAATTGCATGAAAATGTAATCAAATGTCAGTTCTAGTATAATATATTTGTCTAATGAATACCCGTTTATCATTTGCATTTCTTATTGGTGTAGCAATTTTAATGGCTAGTAGTGTATTTTAGTTCAAAATCTGAAATTAAATAAATGTGTTAAACTAAAAAACAAAATGCCCACATGTGGGCATTTGGTTCAACAATGAGAAATTACTTCCATGGACCATGTAACCACAGGTGGACATGTAAACAACTACATAAAAAATATAAAGTAACAAGGTCAGAACAACAATGGATATCACATAGGATAGAAAATAATCAGTGCAAATTAAAAAAAAAGTACAATAAAATGTATGCATCAACCTTAGGAGTTATGTTGTGTGCAGTTTATAGTGAAGATCTAAATATAATCTCCTCTCCAGGGAAGACAGGATCTCTCACTATTTGTCAACCTCATTGTGAGTGGTAAGTCAGTGGAGGCTCTTGTAGGCAAAGTTTGTGACTGAACTAAGGATTTCTTGGTAGGGAGGAGGCAGCTTGTTATCTTGGTTTTAGAGTCATTCACAGATGTAGAAGTAACTACGGTTGTGCCCCATGGAAGTGTGTTGGGACCCTCGCTGTTCTTGTCATATATTAATAACCTTGCAGACAGCATTAATAGCAATCTCAGACTTTTCCCAGATGATGCAATTATCTATAATGAAGTACTGCCTGAAAGAAGCTACACAAATATTCAGTCAGATCTTGATAAGATTTCAAAGTGGTGCACAGATTGGCAACTTGGTTTAAATGTTCAAAAATGTAAAACTGTGCACATCATAAAATGAAAAAAACAGTATATAATGACCATAATACCAATTAGTCAACTGATAAAAATACCTCGTGTAATAATTTGTGAGGATATGAAATGGAAAAATCAAATAGGCTCAGTCATAAGTGAAGCATGTGGCACACTTCGGTTTATTGGTAAAATGCTAGGGAAATCCAGTCAGTCAACAAAAGAGACTGCTTACAGAATACTCATGTGACCAATCTTAGAATATTGCACAAGTATGTGGGAGCTGCACCAGATAGCTTAAATGGGGGACATCAAATGTACACAAAGGAGGCAGCACAAATGGGCACAGGTTTTTTTGACCCATGGGAGAGCAGCACAGGGTACTTAGTATGTTTCAAGATACAACTTTAAGTAATGAAACCAGGAATATTGTACAACTCGTTATGTATCACTCCCACAGGGACAGGGCCGGCCTTAGGCATGTGCAAGTGGTGCAACTGCTCAGAGCCCCACACTTCTGGGGGTCCCGTGCAAAACATTAGAATGTAATTTGAAAACTATCACCCGCAATTTTTTTATTACAAACAAATTGAAAAAATTAAGTTGGATCATTTCTGAAACTACATTTAATGTACTGTAATTCAGTTATATAACTGTTGGAACACAACTATGGCCACTGGAGTAAGTCTCAGAAAATTATGCCTGCATTGTAATCAAGGGAAACACGGGCTATGATACTGATGTGCTATAGAAAAATCTATGGTCACCACATGACTACTGCTCATGCGTAAATTAAGAGGTATGCAATTCATTGTTTCTCCCCTTTCTACTCATTGTTGTTACTAACAATCAAGCATTACGTTCTTCTGTTAGTAGGTGTTTCCCACAGAATGACTTGTTCATTTCATCAGTTGAAATGTATGGTACTTCTCCATTCCATGCCATTTCACATGTTTGTGCATTCTGTGTGAAGAAACAGTATGTCAGTGATGAAATGTAGAATTCTTTTGACTGTGAGAAGATGTATAACCTGTGTTGGAGGAGAGTCGGAAGGGGGGGGGGGATGCGGGAGAGCCCCGCGTGGAAGTTTTGCACATGGCCCCGCACCAGCTAAGGCCGGCCCTGCATAGGGATCATGAGGACAAGACTACATTAATTACCATGTACATGGAGAGGGCTTAACAATAATTCTTTCCGCACTCCCTATGTAAATGGAACATATAACTGTGGTAGAAAGATAAGTATACTCTATCACACACTTCTCAGTTGGTACCAGTGTATGTAGATTGCTGAGGCGCAGTTTCCCAGAGAAACGGAGTCAGTACACTGAATTTTGCCTGTTGATCAGTTTGCTGTGTCTGACGTTAAGAGAAAGCAAATGCAAAACATAGGCCCATCTTTGAAACTGGATTACAACATGAACTTTGCAGAGACTCAAACTTGTTCATCAAAATTATTTTATGATGACAAATTGCAGATTCAACACTGGACCTCAGACCACAATGACTATTTCAGTTTCATTTGTTCAGGAGACAAGTTTGCAACATTTTGCTGAAATTACAGGACAGCAATGTGACGCATCCAAATTATCAATAGTAGACTTTGGAAGATCTTGACTTGCTGATCAAAAAAAGAAAAAAAAGATCAGCTCCAAAAATGAAATTTGATTAAATTTTTTTACAGGTGGGTTACCTTTTCCTATGAAAGGCACTTAAAGAAATAGTAAAATTACCAAATAACTATTAAGTTTCATATTTAATTCAAGTTATACAGAATTTGTGTACACGTTTACTACTGTTTCCCAACTAATAGTGTGACCTTGGAACATGACGCTCCAATATAACAATTTCCATAAGAAACTGTATTGAGTAATTGCAGATCTGCAGGGAAAAAAACAGTCATGGAAACTCGATCTTTGTGGAGAAAATAGTGCTCATTCAAAGTATGGTTAACATGCTTATGGATCAGGGATCTGTTTTGAGATAGAAGGGTTTAAAAACACTTATATTAACAGCAAATTTTTTCTTCCATACATGTCAAACTCAAGAGTCATAAAACTTCCGCTAAACAAGCTACTGGACAAAAACTTCACAAATGAGGGGCTTCTAAACCAACTACGTAAAGACATCAAGCTACTTAAACTGGGAGAAATTTTGTCCTGACAACATTCATCGACAACTGTAAGAGCCACTTGAAGCAAAAATATGGAATCAAATGACAAAACTTATAGAATGTGCACAATGCAAATTACCAACCATCTTGCCAAGTTTTACCATGTTGCTACGATTATTCACTGAAATGTATCACTTCAAATTTGGCTATAATTTTTGAAACATCTTTACATTTTGTCAGTTTTCACTTAGGAGTCTCTACTCCTAAACTATTAAATGTTTGAGCTAGAAATCTGTATATATTCCTTTGATTGTTCAGCAAACCTGCACACAAATATTTGAACAAAATCTGAGCTAGCTGGATAGAGAACATCTCTGAAACATGACCACTTTAGATTAAATCAACCAAATAAAAACGGGAGCTGATTACATAAGAGAAGGAGCTGCGGGTTTTTCTTTTTCTTTTCTTTTTTTTCAAATTAGCAGTTCTTTTCTTAAGTATATACAAATAAAGTAATCTAGAAGTAAATCTCATAATTATCTGTAGCTAGCAGTGGCTGCTTCTGGCTGTTAATGAAGATTCCCCTTCATGATGGGATTTCTGGAACGTAATATTTGAACAAATGATTTATGAAAGTGCTACACAGGTAGTTGACTATGTGGGGTGCACACAGTCCCTCCCCACCCACCCCCCACCCCCTTCTCTCCATCAAGCCCAGATTACGATAGCTGTAGGGGACCAGGAAGAGTCAGTATAAGATTCAAATAAACACCACCTACAGATGAGAGTATTAACATCCTACTGATTAACTCCTAAGAAGCAGTGGAGCTCCTATAATACTCAGTTCAGAAAACTGGTTAAAACCTGATAACAGTGAAATTTTTGGGTAAAATTGAGAATACATTGAAAAGGACAGCCTAATGGTTAATCAGAGGTATTTATCACAGATGACAAGAAACTAAAATCCACCGAGATAGAAATTGAAACTGCTGTGAGACTTTCTGGGCAAGACTCGGCATCAAGGGTGGACACAAGCTTATAACTGGATCCTTCTGTTGATTATCCACCTTGCCTCCATATATAACCATAAACTTTAGGGAAAACCTAAGTTCACTAGTACATAAGTTCCCCAATCATATGCTTATCATCAAGGAGGCTTTAATCATCCAACAATCAACTGCAAAAATTACAGTTTTGTAAGTGGTGGGTATCACAATACATCCTGCAAAACATTACTAAATATGTTCTTTGATAACTACCTAGAACAGATTGTTCAAAACCCACTCAGTACGGAGATATATTGTATCTAATATCAACAAGTAGACCTGACCTCTGAGGATGTTCATATAGATACTGTTATCAGTAACCACGAGGAAGTTGCAGCAATAGTGACTACCAAAGCGAAAAAGGCAACCAAAACAAGTAGAAGCATTGATACATTCAGCAAACTAGATAATGAGGCAGCAGTCTCATGACTAAATAAAGTACTCAAAACATTTACCACTGGAAAGGAGCATGTGGAAGTACTGTGTCTCAAGTTTAGAAGAGTAGTTGACCATGAGCTTGATACATATGTACCTAATAAAATAGTTCATGATGGGAGGAACCCTCCATGGCATACAGTCACCATAAAGAAACTTCTAAAGAAAATGTGACTACTCCGTAGTGAGGGTGAGTTAAAAATTATCCGCAATGTTGATGTAACTCTTCTTACATTGTTCATACTAATCTCTGTCCTCATTTATTTTATTGTTATGCAGTTCTGATCCTGCTGTAAAAAGTTTGATCTTAATTCCTGCATTTGTCTTCTTACCATTGCAGATAGACTGTGGCCACTCCTTTACAAGTTTGCATCAAAGAGGAACAATGAGCAGTGATCCGGTTTTTGTGGTCAGGAGGTGTATCAGTGGCCACTATCCATAAAAAACTTTTGGCACAATAAGGAAACAGTAACCTGCTGCAACGGAGTGTCTACAAATGGATTGCACATATGTTAAACAAGAGGAAGGAACCAGATGACAATCCACAGGCACAAATAATGACAAGACTGAGCGTGTACATGACATGGTTCGGGTTGACAGTTGAGTGACTATTGATAAAGTGGCACTTCATCTGCAAGTTAGTCATGGTTCTGCCAATGAAATCATCCCCAACAGAGTTGGGTTTCATAAAGCCTGTACAAGATGGAACCCAAAACATCTCACAGTGTTGCATGAACAAATGTCATTGGACATCTGTCAAAAACATTTGGATCGCTGTGGTAATGAATGTTGAAACATTTCATTATTTTTTGCCTTAATTTTTTATTCTCATAGTTTATAATGCAAGAACGTGTAAAAAGGAAAACTACACTTCAATTGAAAAGAAGCTATGCTTCCAATGTACTGCATGTTCAAAGATGGCATTTAACATAAAAGTGGTGAATGCAAAGTCACTGAGAATAAAAGAAAGGGCACTATTCTTTTATCTTCTTCTTGTACTATCACCACCTTTCCTTGTTTGGAGCTCAATCTGAGCAGATGTAAGTGTCATAGTTGTAACTATATCTGTTCGATAAATGTTATGGAAATGGAAGAGGATGTAGATGAAGATGAAATGGGAGATACGATACTGCGTGAAGAGTTTGACAGAGCACTGAAAGACCTGAGTCGAAACAAGGCCCTGGGAGCAGACAACATTCCATTAGAACTACTGACCGCCTTGGGAGAGCCAGTCCTGACAAAACTCTACCATCTGGTGAGCAAGATGTATGAGACAGGCGAAATACCCTCAGACTTGAAGAAGAATATAATAATTCCAATCCCAAAGAAAGCAGGTGTTGACAGATGTGAAAATTACCAAACTATCAGTTTAATAAGTCATGGCTGCAAAATACTAACGCGAATTCTTTACATACGAATGGAAAAACTAGTAGAAGCCGACCTTTGGGGAAGATCAGTTTGGATTCCATAGAAATATTGGAAAACGTGAGGCAATACTGACCCTGCGGCTTATCTTAGAAGCTAGATTAAGGAAAGGCAAACCTACGATTCTAGCATTTGTAGACTTAGAGAAAGCTTTTGACAATGTTGACTGGAATACTGTCTTTCAAATTCTGAAGGTGACAGGGGTAAAATACAGGGAGCGAAAGGGTATTTACAATTTGTACAGAAACCAGATGGCAGTTATAAGAATCGTGGGACATGAAAGGGAAGCAGTGGTTGGGAAGGGAGTGAGACAGGGTTGTAGCCTCCCCCCAATGTTATTCAATCTGTATATTGAGCAAGCAGTAAAGGAAACAAAAGAAAAATTCAGAGTAGGTATTAAAATCCATGGAGAAGAAATAAAAACTTTGAGGTTCGCCGATGACATTGTAATTCTGTCAGAGACAGCAAAGGACTTGGAAGAGCAGTTGAACGGAATGGATAGTGTCTTGAAGGGAGGGTATAAGATGAACATCAACAAAAGCAAAATGAGGATAATGGAATGTAGTCGAATTAAGTCAGGTGATGTTGAGGGTATTAGATTAGGAAATGAGACACTTAAAGTAGTAAAGGAGTTTTGCTATTTGGGGAGAAAAATAACTGATGATTGTCGAAGTAGAGAGGATATAAAATGTAGACTGGCAATGGGAAGGAAAGTGTTTCTGAAGAAGAGAAATTTGTTAACATCGAGTATTGATTTAAATGTCAGGAAGTCGTTTTTTAAAGTATTTGTATGGAGTGTAGCCATGTATGGAAGTGAAACATGGACGATAAATAGTTTAGACAAGAAGAGATTAGAAGCTTTCGAAATGTGGTGCTACAGAAGAATGCTGAATATTAGATGGGTAGATCACATAACTAATGAGGAGGTGTTGAATAGGGTTGGGGAGAATAGAAGTTTGTGGCACAACTTGACTAGAAGAAGGGATCGGTTGGTAGGACATGTCTGGGGCATCAAGGGATCACAAATTTAACATTGGAGGGCAGCGTGGAGGGTAAAAATCGTAGAGGGAGACCAAGAGATGAATACACTAAGCAGATTCGTAAGGATGTAGGTTGCAGTCAGTACTGGGAGATGAAAAAGCTTGTGCAGGATAGAGTAGCATGGAGAGCTGCATCAAACCAGTCTCAGGACTGAAGACCACAACAACAACAAATGTTACTTAAATCTGTCAGTTGTGTCAGTGCTGTTATTAATTCACACCATTATCTTGTTTTCTCCACACATTACAGACAAAAATAGGCAAGGTTGGCAGCATGGACGAAAGATAACAATTAAAGGTAAGGGATACCCTTGTCTATTGCTTGCATTTCGTGCACTGTGAGCTTCTCTCTACTTAAAATATCTCACTGAGCAATTGCAATTCATAACTCGAATTAAATGATTATAAGTTCTATGTTGAGAGACATTCAATTCTGTTAATTCAATTGTTGTAAAACTATTTTATATCCCAGGTAACCACAGCTGTTGAAATGCATGATGTTAGGAAAAATTCCACTCATAGCTGGTAAAATTCTTGTTTATTAAAACACGACCAGTTTCACGGCTTTAAGCTGCATCATCAGGTGAACCTACATCATAAAAAGAAGAGTAAAGTGTCACCACTTTTTACGGATATTAAAATTAGTAAAGAAATGCCAAAAAAATATACTCACAACGTTAAAAGATCATAGGCATACCCATCACTCCTAATCAAAAGTTACTATTCAGAGAATGTTGTCAATGTTATGTCGAGCAAAAGGTAAAGAAAAAGTGCCCCATTCTTTAGAAGCTGCCTGCATCCAAAAAGAACAATTTTTTTTTTAAACATAGACCCAATTGGCAATAAAGAATTGTCACTGCCAACATGATTAGTTACGGCACAAGCAAAATACAATGTGGAAAGAATATGTGGCAGTGTCTTACCAGTAAGACAGCGGGGCAGTTCAGTGCAGAGTAAGGCAAAAGAGGCCTGCATGAATGAAAAAGAGAGACTAGCTGTCTTTTGGAATGGAAGCTACCCATGTGAACAGTGCGACATCATATACTTATGACTAGGAGTGCTGGGTCACTACCTTCACAAGCGAGTATAGCACAGAATTTTATTACCTACTAGCACCTAATCATACAAACAATCAGAATTAGCCAAATTGCTTTGGTACTTTAATTCCAACTGGTTATTCAACACGAACTGTGTTTTCTTTTTTATATCTAAATATTTCCACTTCCTCTAATATATTCAAAATATGACTTTTTTCTTTATTTTTTAAGTATTTTTAATTTTTCTGAAGGGCTTTATGCTGTGTCCCTCTCCTCTTAAGTGTGATGTTAGTGCAGAGCAGAGACCATTTATGTTAAGGTGTTCCTGAAATCTTATTCAAAATGACCTACCGGTTTGCTGTATATATTTCTTAGGGCAATCACTGTAATGCAGTGATGCAGTGTACATCCTCTTCTACATCTACATCCATACTCCGCAAGCCACCTGACGGTGTGTGGTGGAGGGTACCCTGAGTACCTCTATCGGTTCTCCCCTCTATTCCAGTCTCGTATTGTTCGTGGAAAGAAGGATTGTCAGTATGCTTCTGTGTGGGCTCCAATCTCTCCGATTTTATCCTCATGGTCTCTTCGCGAGATATACGTAGGAGGGAGCAATATACTGCTTGACTCCTCGGTGAAGGTATGTTCTCGAAACTTTAACAAAAGCCCGGACCGAGCTACTGAGCATCTCTCCTGCAGAGCATCTCCGTAATGCTTTTGCGATTACTAAATGATCCTGTAATGAAGCGCACTGCTCTCCATAATGAAGCGCGCTGCTCTCCATTGTATCTTCTCTATCTCTTCTATCAACCCTATCTGGTATGGATCCCACACTGCTGAGCAGTATTCAAGCAGTGGGCGAACAAGCGTATTGTAACCTACTTCCTTTGTTTTCGGATTGCATTTCCTTAGGATTCTTCCAATGAATCTTAGTCTGGCATCTGCTTTACCGACGATCAACTTTATATGATCATTCCATTTTAAATCACTCCTAATGCGTACTCCCAGATAATTTATGGAATTAACTGCTTCCAGTTGCTGAGCTGCTATTTTGTAGCTAAATGATAAGGGATCTATCTTTCTATGTATTCACAGCACATTATGCTTGTCTACATTGAGATTCAATTGTCAATCCCTGCACCATGCGTCAATTCGCTGCAGATCCTCCTGCATTTCAGTACAATTTCCCATTGTTCCAACCTCTCGATACACCACAGCATCATCTGCAAAAAGCCTCAGTAAACTTCCGATGTCATCCACAAGGTCATTTATGTATATTGTGAATAGCAACGGTCCTATGACACTCCCCTGCGGCACACCTGAAATCACTCTTACTTCGGAAGACTTCTCTCCATTGAGAATGACATGCTGCGTTCTGTTATCTAGGAACTCTTCAATCCAATCACACAATTGGTCTGATAGTCCATATGCTCTTACTTTGTTCATTAAACGACTGTGGGGAACTGTATCGAACGCCTTGCATCTACCTGTGAACCCGTGTCTATGGCCCTCTGAGTCTCGTGGACGAATAGCGCGAGCTGGATTTCACACGACTGTCTTTTTCGAAACCCATGCTGATTCCTACAGAGTAGGTTTCTAGTCTCCAGAAAAGTCATTATACTCAAACATAATACGTGTTCCAAAATTATACAACTGATTGACGTTAGAGATATAGGTCTATAGTTCTGCACATCTGTTCGACGTCTCTTCTTGAAAACGGGGATGATCTGTGCCCTTTTCCAATCCTTTGGAATGCTACGCTCTTCTAGAGACCTATGGTACACCGCTGCAAGAAGGGGGGCAAGTTCCTTCGCATACTCTGTGTAAAATCGAACTGGTATCCCATCAGGTCCAGCAGCCTTTCCTCTTTAGAGCGATTTTAATTGTTTCTCTATCCCTCTGTCGTCTATTTCGATATCTACCATTTTGTCATCTGTGCGACAATCTAGAGAAGGAACTACAGTGCAGTCTTCCTCTGTGAAACAGCTTTGGAAAAAGACATTTAGTATATCAGCCTTTAGTCTGTCATCCTCTGTTTCAGTACCATTTTGGTCACAGAGTGCCTGGACATTTTGTTTTGATCCACCTACCGCTTTGACATACGACCAAAATTTCTTAGGATTTTCTGCCAAGTCTGTACATAGAACTTTACTTTCGAATTCATTGAATGTCTCTCGCATAGCCCTCCTCACACTACATTTCGCTTCGCGTAATTTTTGTTTGTCTGCAAGGCTTTGGCTATGTTTATGTTTGCTGTGAAGTTCCCTTTGCTTCTGCAGCAGTTTTCTAACTCGGTTGTTGTACCATGGTGGCTCTTTTTCACCTCTTACGATCTTGCTTGGCACATACTCATCTCTTCATTATATTTATTCACAACAGTTATTTCCTTGGGCCCGAGTTTTCTGCCTAGATCTGAAAATGTAAAATACAGCGAAATAATGTTTTTGGATCTCATACGTCTGCCACTGGATTATTTCCACATTGTAATTTTCATGTGCCGTGATTAGTCATGTAATCAGAGACAATTCATTATCGCCAATCTGACCTCTTTTTTTAAAAAAATTATTGTGTACTCCCTATAAAATATTTTTATGCTTTTTAAATGCAGGCAACTTTTATAAAGGATGGGGCACTACTTCTTTACCTTTCGCTCACCATAACATTGACAACAATCTCTGAAGAGTAACTTTTGACTAGGAGCGATGGATATGCCCATGACCTTTTAACATGATGAGTATATTTTAGACATTCATTTACGAATTTTAATATCTGTGGAAAGTGGTGACACTGTACTTTGCTTTTTACCATGTAAGTTCACCTGATGATGCGGCTTAAAGCCGCGAAGCCGGTCACGTTTTAACAAACAACAGATCGTGACCAATTCGGCAACTTTTCAGCAGTGCGCGGATAGGATTGACTGTAGATGGCTTTCTGCTGTTTTAAGGAGTGTCCATCTTGAATGAAATTTTCACTCTGCAGTGGAGTGTGCGTTGATATGAAACTTCCTGGCAGATTAAAACTTGTGCCAGACTGAGACTCAAACTCAGGACCTTTGTCTTTCACTGGCAAGTGCTCTACCATCTGAGCTACCCAAGCACGACTCACTATCCATCCTCACAGCTTCAATTCTGCCAGTACCTTGTCACCTACCTTCCAAACTTTGCAGAAGCTCTCCTGCAAACCTTGCAGAACTAGCACTCTGCTGTAGAGTGAAAATTTCATTCTGGAAACATCCCCCAGGCTGTGGCAAAGCCATGTCTCTGCAATACGTTTTCTTCCAGGAGTGCTAGTTCTGCAAGCAATTTGTAACGCAGATTAATAGCACATGATGAAGGATTTATCTTGCGAATTTCTGCGGAAATAGACAATAGCCTAGCAGAACAGGACAAACAATTTGCTGCTGTCAGTCCTTGATTCGACTGATATGATGGAGATTTTAAACCTGCTAATGCTAATGGCAGTGCACAGCCTGTCAACACCGATCTCATATGCTGACTCTCATAGACACAGTAATGGACACGGTGTTAATGGCACAGCACCAAAGCCCCAACCAGTCAATCAAAACAATCATGTAGACAATCAAAACTTGGCACCTTTCTATCAATGTGTGTGTAATAACAAGCACCGGTTCAACCTGGGATACCATACAAACCACGATGCGACCTCACAGGACCAGTGGCATTCAAATTTTGGTACGAAAATCACAAAAATCAGTCACTGCCACAAAATTCTAATAATGATAACAAATAGGTGAACAATGCGAGGCCTGCACGAAATTGGTCACCACCTCAAAACACTAATTTTGACAACAAGCAAGTGAAATATATGGAACCTTCTCCGAACTGGCCGTGATATGAGAACCATGCTGTCTGTATTGTTGAGGAGACAGGTGAGCACACCTTGACAAAGAAAGGATCAAATTAGATGTGACTTCATTATGCTCCCTATTGACAGTCATGAGATGGAAAGGGGGCACCATTTCCATCAAGCAACTTCATATGTTGCAATATAATGGTGATGCTCAGTTGTGATAGGCACAACAAAAAGACTCGGTGATGTAAACATTAGGAAACAGCTATGTAATGACTCTGAGTCATGAAGGGAGCCTGCACAAGAACTTGTTCAGGCTGTAGTTAATGCAATTGTGGGAGGAATTCCAGCCATAGATAAGCAGGTAAAGATTGAAGTTAAATTTCAGGATGGAGCCATTAGTTACACATTTCTCATGGCAAAGGGTTCAAGAGACAGCTGCCTACTGGGCATAAAGTTTTTGCGAAGAAGGAACGCAAGGATCAACTTTCTAAGTGGCCAGTTCCATTTAATAGTTAGTGGTAGAGAGGCTTACTGAATTTAATTAAAACAAAGGCATGTCCTGGCAAATTTTCCCAGGAGTTAAATGTTAATACCAAACCTGTTCTGTCAAACTGTGAAGAGACTGTGTGTGGCCCTGCATGCATATACAAGAAAATGGAAGAATCAGAATGATTGCCTGAGGAGCAGAGCATCAAATTAGTAAACTTTTTAATGTTTTCTCCAGTAAACATGGATTGATTAAGGGGGTATCAGTATCATATGAAGGTGGTTCCCACAAAACATTATGCCACACTTTCTATTCCATCCCATGTGCTAGAAGGGAGGCCATAAAACATGAAATTTGAAAGAGGTTGCAGTGAGATGTAACAGAAACATCTTTGTCTCTTACAGTAACCCATTGTTAGCGGTACTAAAGTCCGGTGAAGGTCTGTGCCTCATTTTGGATGCAAGATCCTATCAATAAAATCACAGTCCCAGTAAGAAGCTTACCCGAACATACTAGAGGAACAAGTCCAAAAGTTCTGAGTACACTATCCATCTAGGATACGTCTCCATCCTATTGCCAGGTAAGCTTAAAGGAGAAGTCATGAAAGTATATCACCATTATTTTTGGGGAAAGATCATAACAATTTAAACAATTGCCCTTCAGGCTGATAGTGAGCAATGAGATTTTCATAATGGCCCTGAACACTGCTGCTTCTCTAGGACTGGAACTATTAGATAAAGTTACACTCTACGTAGATGACCTGCTAGTAGCAACTGCAACTTGGGAGAAATATCTTAAACTGCTTGAGGAAGTGTTAAGGAAGTTCTCAAATAGTGAAGTCACAGCTAATTTATGAATTTCCAAAGGACAAGGTCAAATTCTTATGTCATATTGTCCCACTCCCTTGAAACAGAGAGTGTTTACATTTCCATGACTGAAGTTCACACGAGACAAAGTTGAAACAACGTAGGACACGTATGATGATGTGCAAAGTAAAGGTTACGTACTCTCTATACATATTTGAACAGTGGGACTAAAACAATATATAGAAATCTACTTGTCCATATAACATGTAATATAGTAGAAATGAAGAAGTTAACAAGCAATGGACAGTCACTGGAGACAGCACAGTCAACTATAGAAAGCACTGTACACTAATTGCCTCAGAGAGCAGAGAGTTTAGCACTTGACTCTGAGGAAGAGATACACGAGTGCTTAGATGCTCATTCTCAAAAATTATCAAACAAGTTCACTATGTAGTTGGAAGAAAAACACAAAGAGGTTAACAAAAAAACTAAATATAGAGTGGAAAGATGCTGCACAATGGCATGCATAAACAACATCTGGATTGCTATGGCAACGAACATGATGGCTTCTTAGACAGAAGCATCACTAGTGACGAAACATGGATCTGCTATTACAAGCCAGAGAGTAAATGACACTGTATAGAATTGAAACATTCACAATTACCCAGCCGGAAAAAGTTCCAAATTCAACCAGCCACAGGAATACTGATGTTTATTATATTTTGGGATGCACAAGACCCAGTAATGGAACAATAGCAGGAGAATGGCACAAAAGTAAATACTGCGCATTACAGTGAGATGCTTGCTTGCAGGCTAAAGCCTGCAATTCGAAACAAACAGTGAAAAATATTGTCAAAAGGTATTGTGTTATTACATGACAATACCCATCCACATACTGCTGCCACACTGCTGAAATGCTCCAGAAACTCAAGTTTGAAGTAATGGATCATCCTCTGCATAGTCCTATCTATCATTTGTTTGGTGCACTAAAAGAGGCATTAGGGGGCTGTCAATTCACTTCAGACCAAGGGGTGAAGACTCACTGCTCAGCTTGTGCGAAGTTGGACTAAGTGCATTGAAAAACAAGAGGACGGTATTGAAAAATGATGTTAACTTACATGTCTTGTTTATGTTGCAATAAAAGGTATAGCTACATTGAATATAATTTTTGGCTTACCATCATATATGAAAAACACAGCATAGGGCTGTAAATAGGGAGATGTTGAATGAAACACATTTGGCTGTCAAGGTGTGAAGACTTCAGTGGCTACTGTAACATAATATTATTGAAATATCTGTCTCAAAACTAAGCAGCCTTGCCTTGTTGAATACTCTGGTTATTGTCAGATCACCAAAGTTGAGCAAAATTGGACGTGGCCAGTACTTGGACAGGTAAACACCTAAGTATGCTACATGCTGTTGGTTGCTTTCCCTTTGCCTCATGGCATTTTCAAGTTTTTCCTTTACAAATGAACAGCACTGGCTATTGCCTCAATTTAGTTCTCACGCCACTGCAAGGACAAGTGATATAGGTGTTAGTATCAGTGTTGTTGAGAAACTGCTGAAATCATTAAAAATGAACAAAGCTCCAGGGCCCAACAGAATCCCTATCAGATTCTGTACTGATTTTGTGGCTGAGCTAGTCCCATTTTTGACCATAATCTACCATAGATTCCCTAGTAGTTGGAAGATGGGGCAGGTCACAACTGCCTATAAGAAAGGACAACAACTGTCCAGTATTCTCAACATCAATTTGTTGTAAAATTTCAGAACATATTCTGAGCTCAAATATAATAAGGTATCTCGAACAAGATGACCTCCTAGCCAACCGACATGATTTTCAAAATCATTGATCATGTGGAATCCAACTTGCACTTTCTGAA
Source organism: Schistocerca americana (assembly GCF_021461395.2). Lineage (NCBI taxonomy): Eukaryota > Metazoa > Arthropoda > Insecta > Orthoptera > Acrididae > Schistocerca > Schistocerca americana. The sequence goes on along the minus strand of NC_060119.1, from coordinate 238,044,976 downwards.
ATGACATCATGAAAACTATGGAGCAAGGCAGTCAGAAAGGCACACTACTTCTCAATTTCCAAAAAACATTTGATTCAGTTCTGCACATACACTTATTATCAAAGTATGATCGTATGGGGTATCAAGCAAAATTTGTGACTGGATTGTGGATTTCTTGGTAGGAACAATGCAGCAGGTTATTGTGGATGGCATGTGATCAACACATGAAAACGTAACATTAAATGTGCACCAGGGAAGAGTTTTAGGGCCTTGTTAGGGCCCTTCCCATTTATGTTGTATATTAAGGACCTTACATACAATATCAATAGTGACCTCAGACTTTTTACAGATGATCTTTAAATTCATACAAATTCCTGGGTGCAACACTTTCTACAGATATGAAATGGAAAAATCACATAGGGTCAGTCACAGGTAAAGTACGTGGCGAAGAAAGTGCAATCAGTGTACAAAGGAGACTGCTTTTAAATCACTTGTGCAACACATCCTAAAATAGTATTCAAGTATGTGGGACCTGTGCCAAATAGTCCTAACAGGGAATACCAAATGTATACAGAGAAGGACAGCATGAATGGTCACAGGTTTGTTTGGCCAACTGGAGTGTGTTTCAAATATGCTGAAGAAACTGTAATGGCAGGCACCTGACATTAACTGCAAACTATTCAGAAAAGCCTACTTACAAAATTTCTAAACACCACTTTACATTATGTGTCTAAGAATGTACTACAACTTCCTAAGTACTGTGAAGAAAGGGTTAGATTAATTTAAGCATGCTCAGAGACATTTAAACAGTCATTCTTCTCATGCTCCATATGTGAATGGAACAGAAATAAGCCCTAATAACTTGTACACTGGGAAGTACCCTCTGCCATGCACTTCATGGTGGTTTGCAGAATGAAGTATGGATGTAGTTGTAAATGTAGACGTAGAATGAATGAACATCAGATGTAACTGAAAACATTGGCAAGAACTCCAGTTCACTACTACCATCACACTGGAGGAGATATCAATCATCCAACAATTGATTGAGTTAAATACACTTTTAAAATGTGTGTGTGTGTGTGTGTGTGTGTGTGTGTGTCAAGGAATCCTGTGGAGCAGTACCAGAGTGAATGCTTTTTATGAATACTGATTAATACATATAGTTCAGAAAACCATTCATTATAGAAATATGTTAGTTTAATATAAGGCAGCCAAGATCACAATGAATAACTTTATTTTTAGTTCTGGTAACCAGTTTCAGTCTACACGACCATTGTCAGACCAAAGACTCCAGGTGACTTGATGAGTCAGTTCTGGACCTACTGTGTAGCACCTACTGATGCCTTTCACAAGCTATTCAAGCAGTCATCCTGAGCCTTCAGTCTACAGATGGTTGTACAGACTGGAAGCAGCAACCAAAATTACAAAAAAAAAAAAAATTATTGTGATCTGGGCTGCTGTTTATTATTAAAATACTAATTACAATCACTGTGTTTCCTCAATGAGGCTGACAATACGTTAGATCTAATGGAAAAAAAGAGACATGTTTTTATTTAGGATGTCTGCAATTAAACTGGAAGCAACCATGACCGCTAAAATAGAAAAGGCAACCAAACAAGTAGCAACATCTACATACTGAGTAAACATGATAAACAAGCAGTAGTGTCACATCTGAAAGAAGACCTCAAAACATTTCGATCTGGCCAGGAGCATGTAGGGTAACAGCAGCTCAGGTTTAGAAGAATATTTGATCAAACACTAGCTAGACCTATACCCAACAGTTAGTTTGCAGATCTTGTCAATTGGAGGGATGATGATGATGATGATTATTATTATTATTATTATTGTTTCTTTTCTCAGATGTTATGTCTGGTCAAAAATGGAAAGTGATGCAGACCTTGATCAAGCGTGACTTCCTTTTAACTGTACGGTATATGTTACATTGCATTTAGGAACTTTTGGGTAATTGAACATGTATCAATAATTACAGATTTCTGTAGTTGTATATATATGTTTGGATGTAGCTGTATTGCGTTGATGTACTGCTGGATATTGTGTGGTATGACTCCTGTAGTTGATAGTGTTGTGGCGTAACAAGCTAGCTACGCCACACTGAGAAGGGAGCCGAAAGGCACGCATACACACACGCCGACTGGCGTCAAGTCTGGAACAGGATAAGTATTGAATTCTAATAAGAAAAGTATGCAGCTCCTCGAATACTTAACTTTATTCCATGAGAATACAGCATTCTTGATGAACCATTTTATACGATAGCTATCAAACTGTGTAAGGCTAATGGCGCCTTGCTAGGTCGTAGCCATGGACTTAGCTGAAGGCTATTCTAACTGTCTCTCGGCAAATGAGAGAAAGGCTCGTCAGTGTAGTTGCTAGCAAAGTCGTCGTACAACTGGGGCGAGTGCTCGTCCGTATCTCAAGACCTGCCTTGTGGTGGCGCTCGGTCCGCGATCACACAGTGGCGACGCGCGGGTCCGACATGTACTAAATGGACCGCGGCCGATTTAAACTACCACCTAGCAAGTGTGGTGTCTGGCGGTGACACCACATTCCTCCCCCGCAAATCGGCGAACGGTCGTGTTATAAGGCTTCCGCCCGCCGTGGGGAGGACCCCATGTTGACGTAAGCGATGAGGTGGGGAGCCTAACAACAGGCGAGGCTGTGCCACACGCACCCGGCCATTCGGTCCGAGGGGAGCTAGGAAACGCCTGAAAACCTAGTCCAGGGTGCACGTCAACATGCGGTGTATGCGCCCGTAAAGAGTCAGGAGGGGCCGAAGGGTCGACCTCCATTGCGTCAGGGTATCCGACGCGCGATGACATCATGTGGTCCGGAGCGGGCAAGGGTTCCATGGCGGAGGACAGCTGGTCCCGGGAAGCGATCGGCGGCGCGTGACCCAGGGAGGCGCTTGGCGGCTGCAGCGAAGCGTCGAATGCGGGCGGCGCCGGCGGGAGAACAGGCGGCGGCGGCGGCGGCGCGTCGCCATGGGGCAAAATGGAAGGCAGCGTCGGTAACACCTGGGGATGAGGCGAGTCAGTAGATGGGTCCCCAGGGCGCTGACCGGACGGCACCGTCGCTGAAAGCAGACAGGGAGTGGCAGAACCCGTGCGACGACAGAGGCGCAGCTGATTGAGATGTCGACGCACCTCACCAGAGGCCCCCAAAACCAAATACATCGCGCGGCCGAGGCAGCGAAGAATGCGCCCTGCGAGCCAACGCCGTGAACCTCGATAGTTGCGATAAAATACAACGTCGCCTGGAGCAAAAGCAGGAGTCTGCCGCTGCACAGGAACCTGATGCGGCGGATGCAGCAAAGACATCAAGGTTCGATGAGGACGACCATGGAGCAACTCAGCCGGCGAGCGACCATCTCGGGGCTGAGAGCGATACGATGACAAAAAGAGCAACAACGCGTCCTCCCGAGAATGCGACTCTTTCAACTTTAACATCTGTGACTTGAAAGTCCGGACCAATCTTTCAGCGGCACCGTTTGACTGAGGCGAAAACGGCGCGGATGTCAGATGTTGAATACCATTGGCCTGGCAGAATGACTGAAATTCTGCGGACATGAATTGTGGGCCATTGTTGGAAACAATAGTCTGCGGAAGATCTTCAATGCAAAAGATAGCAGACAACGCTTGGATGGTGGCAGAGGACGTCGTGGAAGACATCCGGACAACAAAAGGAAAATTACTGAAGGCATCTACCAGAACCAACCATCGAGCATTCCAGAATGGACCAGCAAAATCAATGTGCAAGCGTTCCCAAGGGGAAGTGGCTTTTGGCCATGCAAAGACTTTCCGTGGCGGTGCGGATTGTTGTTCGGCACACGCCATGCAAGAAGAACACATATTCGTAATCGCAGCATCGATTCCGAACCAAGTACAGTGCTGACGAGCAAGTTGTTTCGTTCGCACTATACCCCAATGTCCTTGGTGAAGAAGCCGTAAGACAGAGGACTGTAACGAACGTGGGACCACGACTCTGGACTGATCATTATCAGAACGCAACAACAAAACACCACATCGAACAAAAAGTCTCTCCTTGTGAGCAAAAAATCGGCGAACCAACGGATCCTCGATCCGAGACTTTGACAAAGGCCATTGCGTAGCAACAAAACGCAAAACGGTAGCAAGGACAGGGTCAGCAGCTGTGGCTGTAGTGACACGACGAAAATCAATCGGAAACGATTCGACCACTTCATCGGTTTCCGAATCAATGAACATGCAAGCAAGTTCGGAACAATCGAATGCTTTATCCTCAGCAACAGGCAAACGGGACAACGCATCGGCGTTTCCGTGCTTAGCAGTGGACCGATACAAGATATCGTAGCGGTACTGCGAGAGGAAAATCGACCAGCGAATGAATTTCTGCGCTGTACGCGGAGGTACAGGCTTGTTCGGATGAAAAAGCGATGTCAAAGGTTTGTGGTCTGCGATGATGGTAAAGTGACGACCATACAAGAAATCATGGAACTTAGTAACACCAAACACGAGAGCCAAAGCTTCTTTCTCTATCTGGGAATAATTTCTTTGCGCAGACGAGAGCAATTTTGACGCAAAGGCAATAGGACGATCATGCAAGCCAACTTTGTGCGCAAGCACAGCACCGATCCCGAATTCCGATGCATCTACAATCAAAAAAAGGGGTTTCTGGGGATCGAATGGCGTAAGGCAAGTATTTGAAAGCAACGCCGATTTCAACTGGCGAAAGGCGCGTTCGCATTCCGTTGTCCAGACGAACGGAACACCCTTACGGCGTAAGCGAGGAAGCGGAGCTGAAATGGAAGAGGCATTGCGCAGAAAGCGATGATAATAGTTAATTTTACCCAACACACTCTGTAGCTGCTTCACATTTTGTGGTGAAGGCAATTCTTGTATGGCACGGAGGTGCTCTGGACTCGGATGTATGCCTTGGGTATTGATGACATGCCCCAGGTATGGTAAGTCACGAGCAAAAAACACACATTTGTCCTTCCACAAGCGAAGACCATTTTGTCGCAAGACTTGAAATAACGTTCGTAGGTGTGCTAAATGCTTGTCGGCTGTCTTTCCGGAGATCACAATATCGTCCAGATAGTTCGCAGCAGTAGGGACCGACGCACAAACAGTTTGTAAATATTGCTGAAACAATGCAGGGGCGGACGCACACCTGAATGGCAGTCTTTTGAAGCGGTACAAACCAAGATGCGTGTTAACCACCAAGACGCGCTTGGATTCGGCGTCGACTGGGATTTGCAAGTACGCATCTGCTAGGTCCAACTTGGAAAAGTATTTACCCGGGCACAGTTTATCAAAAAGATCTTCCGGGCGGGGTAAGGGAAAAGTTGCAGTCACGAGTTGTGGATTCACTGTTGCCTTGAAGTCCACACAAAGTCTCAGTTTTCCGGAAGGTTTTGGCAAAATTACTAAGGGTGAGGCCCAGAGAGAAGCTTGCACACGTTCAATTACACCCTGTGATTCTAGATCGTTTAATGTTCTTGCAACCTCATCACGCAATGCGCGGGGAACATTGCGCGCTCTGAAAAATTTCGGTTGCGCGTTGACTGTCAGTTCCAAATGTGCTTCATAGTTTTTAGCGCAACCTAAGCCCGGTGCAAAAATGTCTGTAAATTCTTCACACAAACGAGAAACACTGTCTGAAGGCACAGTCTGATTCACTGATAGGACCTGATTTACAATAGACATGTTAAACAACTGAAATAAATCTAAACCAAACAAGTTCACTGCAGAAGAAGAACGAAGAACGTAAAACGACACAAGTTTTGTTTGTCCCTTGTATGTTGCAAGAAGAGTGCACTGTCCTAACACAGGGATCTGCTGTCCGGAATAACTTTTTAACTGAACATTTGCGGCACACAACGGAGGTTTGCCCAGTTGTTTGTACGTGTCGTGATTGAGCAATGAAACTGCAGCTCCGGTATCGAGCTGGAATGGTATGACCTTGCCATTAAAGTCCAAATCTACAAAAAGTTTATTGTCCTGCTGACGACAAGAGCGACTGTCTCGTGCAATTTGAACTGATACAGGCACAGCATCACTTGCTAATTGACGCGATTTCCGGCGACATCGACGCACAGTATTTGTGGGACGAACACAGTCACTGTGAGAGAGAGTGGCACTGGACGAAGCGGAATTAATTACATGAATGTCCATGGGTGAAGGTTCATGAGCCTGTGTGTCCTTGGTTAGATTCCGGCGCGAAGCAAAAGGCCTGGAATGATTAAGAGTGTCTGATCTGAGCTTTCTCTGGCAAACACTTTGAACATGTCCTTTCTTATTACAGAAAAAGCAAATAGCTTGGCGTGACGGGCAATGTTCACGCGAATGTCTAGTAGCACACCGCGGGCATGATTTCACTGCATTTGTATGCTGGCGCGGCACACCTGGTTTAAAGCGTGGCGGCAGCTGTGCGGACGTGTGCGAGGGCAGTTTACCGGGTCGCTTAGCGCGCCCGGCGGGCCGGTTAATGTTACACACGGCTGGCAAAGTTTCAAATGATTCCTGAGCACAGTCAAGTGTGTCTTGCCTATCCAATATGTCTATCACTTGTTGAAGGGAGGGATTAACTAGTTTCAAAATTTGCTCCCGTATGCGAACATCAGAAACGTTCTGTGCAATTGCAACACGCACCATAGTATCTGAATAAGGAAGGCCACAGTCACATTCAAATGAACAATCCCTAGTAAGGCCTTGCAAAGTTGCAACCCACTCCCGATTAGTGTGACCGGCCGTACGTTTTGTACGAAAGAAAGTATACCTTTTTGCAACTACATTAACTGTTTCTTTGAAATAGGCGTCCAATGCCGACAAAATTTCTTCGTAGGACAGAGTTGCTATGTCGCGTCGGGGAAACAATTTCACTGTCACACGAAAGCAAAAACGACTGCCGCTCATTACCTTGAATTCTGTAGGCGGCGAGATGGAATCCAAATTGTCGGGACCATTCTGGCCACGTTTCTTGGGTTGAATCAAAATTACGGAAGGACGGTGCAACGGCGTGTTGTGGCTGCAGTAGCGATGAAGCGGCGGCGGCCGCATCGGTTTGCAGCGCACGTTGACCCTGGACGAGCTGTCCCAGGGCATCCAATAACGCCTGCGTCTGCTGATTCTGCAAGCGATAAAATTCGGACAGTACATCTGGAGATTGTGGCGAAGCCATGACACAAATAAATTAGAGCAAAGCAAGTAGAAAGAACACGATCCTTTAATCCTCGTCGCCAATCTGTTGTGGCGTAACAAGCTAGCTACGCCACACTGAGAAGGGAGCCGAAAGGCACGCGTACACACACGCCGACTGGCGTCAAGTCTGGAACAGGATAAGTATTGAATTCTAATAAGAAAAGTATGCAGCTCCTCGAATACTTAACTTTATTCCATGAGAATACAGCATTCTTGATGAGACATTTTATACGATAGCTATCAAACTGTGTAAGGCTAATGGCGCCTTGCTAGGTCGTAGCCATGGACTTAGCTGAAGGCTATTCTAACTGTCTCTCGGCAAATGAGAGAAAGGCTCGTCAGTGTAGTTGCTAGCAAAGTCGTCGTACAACTGGGGCGAGTGCTCGTCCGTATCTCGAGACCTACCTTGTGGTGGCGCTCGGTCTCCGATCAGACAGTGGCGACACGCGGGTCCGACATGTACTAAATGGACCGCGGCCGATTTAAACTACCACCTAGCAAGTGTGGTGTCTGGCGGTGACACCACAGATAGTATAATTGGCATGATGTAAACTTTATCCTGATGATACATGTCCTTTACTTCCTCAGCCAGTTGGATGTATTTTTCAATTTTTTCTCCTGTTTTCTTCTGTATATTTGTTGTATTGGGTATGGATATTTTGGTTAGTTGTGTTAATTTCTTCTTTTTATTGGTGAGTATGATGCCAGGTTTGTTATGTGGTGTTGTTTTATCTGTTATAATGGATCTGTTCCAGTATAATTTGTATTCATCATTCTCCAGTACATTTTGTGGTGCATACTTGTATGTAGGAATGTGTTGTTTAATTAGTTGATGTATTATTTTTGCTACATTGTCATGTCTTCTGGGGTATTCTGTATTTGCTAGTACTGTACATCTGCTTGTGATGTGATCTACTGTTTCTATTTGTTGTTTGCAAAGTCTGCATTTATCTGTTGTGGTATTGGATCTTTAATAATATGCTTGCTGTAATATCTGGTGTTTATTGTTTGATCCTGTATTGCAATCATGAATCCTTCTGTCTCACTGTATATATTGCCATGTGTTGGATGCATCTTGATCGACGTGTGGCTGTGTTAGATGATAAGGGTGCTTGCCGTGTAGTGTTTTCTTTTTCCAATTTCCTTTGTTCGTATCTGTTGATGTTATGTGATCTAAAGGGTTGTAGAAGTGGTTATGAAATTGCAGTGGTGTAGCTGATGTATTTATATGAGTGACTGCTTTGTGTATTTTGCTAGTTTCTGCTCGTTCTATAAACAATTTTCTTAAATTGTCTACCTGTCCACAATGTAGATTTTTTATGTCGATAAATCCCCTTCCTCCTTCCTTTCTGCTTAATGTGAATCTTTCTGTTGCTGAATGTAAGTGATGTATTCCATATTTGTGGCATTGTGATCGTGTAAGTGTACTGAGTGCTTCTAGGTCTGTGTTACTCCATTTCACTACTTCAAATGATTAGGTCAATATTGGTATAGCATAAGTATTTATAGCTTTTGTCTTGTTTCTTGCCGTCAATTCTGTTTTCAGTATTTTTGTTAGTCTTTGTCTGTATTTTTCTTTTAGTTCTTGTTTAATATTTTTGTTATCTATTCCTATTTTTTGTCTGTATCCTAGATATTTATAGGCATCTGTTTTTTCCATCGCTTCTATGCAGTCGCTGTGGTTATCCAATATGTAATCTTCTTCTTTAGTGTGTTTTCCCTTGACTATGCTATTTTTCTTACATTTGTCTGTTCCAAAAGCCATATTTATATCATTGCTGAATACTTCTGTTATCTTTAGTAATTGGTTGAGTTGTTGCTGCCAGTAGTTTTAGATCATCCATGTATAGCAAATGTGTTATTTTGTGTGGGTATGTTCCAGTAATATTATATCCATAATTTGTATTATTTAGCATGTTGGATAGTGGGTTCAGAGCAAGGCAGAACCAGAAAGGACTTAATGAGTCTCCTTGGTATATTCCACGCTTAATCTGTATTGGCTGTGATGTGATATTATTTGAATTTGTTTGGATATTAAGTGTGGTTTTCCAATTTTTCATTACTATGTTTAGGAACTGTATTAATTTAGGATCTACTTTATATATTTCCAATATCTGTAGTAACCATGAGTGGGGTACACTATCAAAAGCTTTTTGGTAATCAATGTATGCGTAGTGCAGTGACCTTTGTTTAGTTTTAGCTTGATATGTCACCTCCGTATCTATTATCAGTTGCTCTTTACATCCTCGTGCTTCTTTGCAACAGCCTTTTTGTTCTTCATTTATAATTTTGTTCTGTGTTGTATGTGTCATTAATTTCTGTGTAATGACTGAAGTTAATATTTTGTATATTGTTGGTAGGCATGTTATGGGGCAATATTTTGCAGGGTTTGCTGTGTCTGCTTGATCTTTAGGTTTCAGATAAGTTATTCCATGTGTAAGTGTATCAGGGAATATGTATGGGTCTGCAATGTAATTGTTAAATAATTTAGTTAGATGTGAATGTGTTGAGGTGAACTTCTTTAGCCATAAATGTGCTATTTTATCATTTCCAGGGGCTTTCCAATTGTGCGTAGAATTAATTGCTCGGGTGACTTCATGTTGCAAAATTATCACTTCAGGCATTTGTGGTATCATCTTGTGTGTGTCTGTTTCTGCTTGTATCCACCATGCATGCCTGTTATGTTGTACCGGGTTTGACCATATGTTGCTCCAAAAGTGTTCCATGTCTGTTATATTTGGTGGATTGTCTATTTTAATGTGTGTGTTATCTATTGTCTGGTAAAATTTCTTTTGGTTTGTGTTGAATGTTTGGTTTTGTTTCCTTCTATTTTCACTTTTTTTGTATCTTCTAAGTCGTTTGGCCAATGCTTGTAATTTCTGCTTCTTTTCATCTAATTGCTCTATCACTTCTTGCTGTGAGATTTTACCTAGCCTTTTTCGTTTTTTGTCTGATATTTCATTTCTTATAAATTGTGTTTGCTGTCCGATGTCTTTTCTCAGTTTTTCTATTCTGATCTGTAGCCTGTGTTGCCATGATGGTTTTGTGGGTTTCTTCTGTGTGTTGGTTGGTTCTGATCTCTGCCTAGTGTGTATATTTAGTGTAGTGAGTGCTCCTACATAAACCAGTAGTTGTAACTCTTCCATAGTAGTATTTTCATTTATTTTACATCTACATCTACATCTACATTGATACTCCGCAAGCCACCCAACGGTGTGTGGCGGAGGGCACTTTACGTGCCACTGTCATTACCTCCCTTTCCTGTTCCAGTCGCGTATGGTTCGCGGGAAGAACGACTGTCTGAAAGCCTCCGTGCGTGCTCTAATCTCTCTAATTTTACATTCGTGATCTCCTCGGGAGGTATAAGTAGGGGGAAGCAATATATTCGATACCTCATCCAGAAACGCACCCTCTCGAAACCTGGCGAGCAAGTTACACCGCGATGCAGAGCGCCTCTCTTGCAGAGTCTGCCACTTGAGTTTATTAAACATCTCCATAACGCTATCACGGTTACCAAATAACCCTGTGACAAAACGCGCCGCTCTTCTTTGGATCTTCTCTATCTCCTCCGTCAGACCGATCTGGTACGGATCCCACACTGATGAGCAATACTCAAGTATAGGTCGAACGAGTGTTTTGTAAGCCACCTCCTTTGTTGATGGACTACATTTTCTAAGGACTCTCCCAATGAATCTCAACCTGGTACCCGCCTTACCAACAACTAATTTTATATGATCATTCCACTTCAAATCGTTCCGCACGCATACTCCCAGATATTTTACAGAAGTAACTGCTACCAGTGTTTGTTCCACTATCATATAATCATACAATAAAGGATCCTTCTTTCTATGTATTCGCAATACATTACATTTGTCTATGTTAAGGGTCAGTTGCCACTCCCTGCACCAAGTGCCTATCCGCTGCAGATCTTCCTGCATTTCGCTACAATTTTCTAATGCTGCAACTTCTCTGTATACTACAGCATCATCCGCGAAAAGCCGCATGGAACTTCCGACACTATCTACTAGGTCATTTATATATATTGTGAAAAGCAATGGTCCCATAACACTCCCCTGTGGCACGCCAGAGGTTACTTTAACGTCTGTAGACGTCTCTCCATTGATAACAACATGCTGTGTTCTGTTTGCTAAAAACTCTTCAATCCAGCCACACAGCTGGTCTGATATTCCGTAGGCTCTTACTTTGTTTATCAGGCGACAGTGTGGAACTGTATCGAACGCCTTCCGGAAGTCAAGAAAAATAGCATCTACCTGGGAGCCTGTATCTAATATTTTCTGGGTCTCATGAACAAATAAAGCGAGTTGGGTCTCACACGATCGCTGTTTCCGGAATCCATGTTGATTCCTACATAGTAGATTCTGGGTTTCCAGAAATGACATGATACGCGAGCAAAAAACATGTTCTAAAATTCTACAAGAGATCGACATCAGAGATATAGGTCTATAGTTTTGCGCATCTGCTCGACGACCCTTCTTGAAGACTGGGACTATCTGTGCTCTTTTCCAATCATTTGGAACCCTCCGTTCCTCTAGAGACTTGCGGTAGACGGCTGTTAGAAGGGGGGCGAGTTCTTTCGCGTACTCTGTGTAGAATCGAATTGGTATCCCGTCAGGTCCAGTGGACTTTCCTCGATTGAGTGATTCCAGTTGCTTTTCTATTCCTTGGACACTTATTTTGATGTCAGCCATTTTTTCGTTTGTGCGAGGATTTAGAGAAGGAACTGCAGTGCGGTCTTCCTCTGTGAAACAGCTTTGGAAAAAGGTGTTTAGTATTTCAGCTTTACGCGTGTCATCCTCTGTTTCAATGCCATCATCATCCCGTAGTGTCTGGATATGCTGTTTCGAGCCACTTACTGATTTAACGTAAGACCAGAACTTCCTAGGATTTTCTGTCAAGTCGGTACATAGAATTTTACTTTCGAATTCAATGAACGCTTCACGCATAGCCCTCCTTACGCTAACTTTGACATCGTTTAGCTTCTGTTTGTCTGAGAGGTTTTGGCTGCGTTTAAACTTGGAGTGGAGCTCTCTTTGCTTTCGCAGTAGTTTCCTAACTTTGTTGTTGTACCACGGTGGGTTTTTCCCGTCCCTCACAGTTTTACTCGGCACGTACCTGTCTAAAACGCATTTCACGATTGCATTGAACTTTTTCCATAAACACTCAACATTGTCAGTGTCGGAACAGAAATTTTCGTTTTGATCTGTTAGGTAGTCTGAAATCTGCCTTCTATTACTCTTGCTAAACAGATAAACCTTCCTCCCTTTTTTTATATTCCTATTAACTTCCATATTCAGGGATGCTGCAACGGCCTTATGATCACTGATTCCCTGTTCTGTACATACAGAGTCGAAAAGTTCGGGTCTGTTTGTTATCAGTAGGTCCAAGATGTTATCTCCACGAGTCGGTTCTCTGTTTAATTGCTCGAGGTAATTTTCGGATAGAGCACTCAGTATAATGTCACTCGATGCTCTGTCCCTACCACCCGTCCTAAACATCTGAGTGTTCCAGTCTATATCTGGTAAATTGAAATCTCCACCTAAGACTATAACATGCTGAGAAAATTTATGTGAAATGTATTCCAAATTTTCTCTCAGTTGTTCTGCCACTAATGCTGCTGAGTCGGGAGGTCGGTAAAAGGAGCCAATTATTAACCTAGTTCGGTTGTTTAGTGTAACCTCCACCCATAATAATTCACAGGAACTATCCACTTCTACTTCACTACAGGATAAACTACTACTAACAGCGACGAACACTCCACCACCAGTTGCATGCAATCTATCCTTTCTAAACACCGTCTGTACCTTTGTAAAAATTTCGGCAGAATTTATCTCTGGCTTAAGCCAGCTTTCTGTACCTATAACGATTTCAGCTTCGGTGCTTTCTATCAGCGCTTGAAGTTTCGGTACTTTACCAACGCAGCTTCGACAGTTGACAATTACAATACCGATTGCTGCTTGGTCCCCGCATTTCCTGACTTTGCCCCGCACCCGTTGAGGCTGTTGCCCTTTCTGTACTTGCCCAAGGCCATCTAACCTAAAAAACCGCCCAGCCCACGCCACACAACCCCTGCTACCCGTGTAGCCGCTTGTTGCGTGTAGTGGACTCCTGACCTATCCAGCGGAACCCGAAACCCCACCACCCTATGGCGCAAGTCGAGGAATCTGCAGCCCACACGGTCGCAGAACCGTCTCAGCCTCTGATTCAGACCCTCCACTCGGCTCTGTACCAAAGGTCCGCAGTCAGTCCTGTCGACGAAGCTGCAGATGGTGAGCTCTGCTTTCATCCCGCTAGCGAGACTGGCAGTCTTCACCAAATCAGATAGCCGCCGGAAGCCAGAGAGGATTTCCTCCGATCCATAGCGACACACATCATTGGTGCCGACATGAGCGACCACCTGCAGATGGGTGCACCCTGTACCCTTCATGGCACCCAGAAGGACCCTTTCCACATCTGGAATGACTCCCCCCCGGTATGCACACGGAGTGCACATTGGTTTTCTTCCCCTCTCTTGCTGCCATTTCCCTAAGGGGCCCCATTAAGCGCCTGACGTTGGAGCTCCCAACTACCAGTAAGCCCACCCTCTGCAACTGCCCAGATCTTGCAGACTGAGGGGCAACCTCTGGAACAGGACAAGCAGCCATGTCATGCCGAAGATCAGTATCAGCCTGAGACAGAGCCTGAAACCGGTTCGTCAGACAAACTGGAGAGGCTTTCCGTTCAGCCCTCCGGAATGTCTTTCGCCCCCTGCCACACCTTGAAACGACCTCCCACTCTACCACAGGTGAGGGATCAGCCTCAATGCGGGTAGTATCCCGGGCAACCACAGTCGTAGTCCGATCAGGGGATGCGTGGGACGAGCTGGCCGTCCCCGACAAACCCCCATCCGGACCCCTACAGTGATGCCCATTGGCAACAGCCTCAAGCTGTGTGACCGAAGCCAACACTGCCTGAAGCTGGGAGCGAAGGGATGCCAACTCAGCCTGCATCCGAACACAGCAGTTGCAGTCCCTATCCATGCTAAAAACTGTTTTGCAAAGAACGTCTGAACTAATCTACAGAGAGCGCAAACAAATCGACAAAATTTAAACGGTTATTAAAATACAAGATTGCCTAGTAAATGCAGTAATGCTGCTACTTGCGCACTGCTGACACTGCTCGGCGGCGGAAGGAGACTAAGCGAAATTACACTATTCAGGTATTAAAACGCGATGCTACACTCTCAAATACTATAATACGCCCGAAATTTATGAATTAAACAATGCAAGTACCAAAAACACGCAAAGAAATTAAGAATTAAACTATGTAACAAACGAGTGAGCTAGGAGTATACGACTTGCTGCTCAGCTGCTTATCCAACAGCGGCAGGGAGCACACTGACTGTGACCAACCAATACTGGCTGTTCAAAAACAAAAACAGTAGACAAACGACTACGCGAATTTACACTATTCAGGTACTAAAACGCGATGCTACAACTCTCAAATACTATAATACGCCCGAAATTTATGAATTAAACAATGCAAGTACCAAAAACACGCAAAGAAATTAAGAATTAAACTATGTAACAAACGAGTGAGCTAGGAGTATACGACTTGCTGCTCAGCTGGTTATCCAACGGCGGCAGGGAGCATTTTGTTGTGTATGATTGTGTTGATAGTTGTTATTGTTGTTTCAACTTGTGGGTTATTTGGTGGTCTATGCAAGAATGGTCTAATGTCTGTATTTGTGTCTTTGTATTCTATATATGTCAACTGAAATTTTTCTTCTATATCTAACATGTGTATCACTCCATGTTCTGGTGGCTGTCTTAAGATTTCGTTTTCCTCTGATTGTTTAATTGGTGCGTGTTGTTCTTTGTTTGTTTGCTTTGGGATGTTTGAGTCCACTACTGTATTTTCATCTTCTTCTTCTTCTGATTGCACATTATTTTGTTCCAGTATTTGTTGTACTTGTTGTTTGATGTTTTCTAATTCTGACTGGGGTATCCTGTTATTTTTGATTATTACATGGATCTGATCAGCTAGTCGTTGTTCTGTTAAAAATTTTAATTCTGGGTATCTGGTAATAAATGTTGTGTATACTTGTGATCTGTATCCAGTTGTGTTGGTTCCTAAGTTTGTTGCTTGGTAATAACAGAACATGAGGTGTCGGTTAACTTCATCTGACCATTTCATCCTCTGCCTTTGTTTTCCTTGTAGAGTGGTTGCAGGAAGCATATCCTGCAAAACACCTCTATTTGGATTTAAATCATTTGCCGTGTGGCTAGCAGTGTCGTTACCATTGTGGACGGGCATGGGGTTCAAGCTTCGTCCCCGACCATGACAGCACTTGTCCGAGGCTTCATTAGTTCTGTCCTAAACCAACTAATCACACTAAAAGGGGGGTTAGCCCTATTAGTGGTTTGTTCTTTTCGTCACCTTTTACGACTGGCAGAACATACCGAAGGCCTACTCTTTTCCCGGGCCTCCACGGGGTTTATTATTATTATTATTATTATTATTATTATTATGTTGGGTGCCTAGCTGTGCAGTTATCAGCACCTGTACAAATTCCCAATCTTTACTCTGTGCATTCTCACCACTTTCATGGATGATGATGAAATGACAAGGACAACACAAACACCCAGTTCCTGGGATGAGAAAATCCCCAACCTGGACAGGAATCGAACCTGGGACCCCATGATCTGAGGCAGCAACACTAGCCATTAGACCATGAGCTGCGGACAAACTGTAAGTACATCAAAGGTTGCAACTAGCACACTTTCTCTGGTTATCTACACTGTTATCACAGGAGGCAATGAGGACAAGACTGAGGCAGTCATTTACGAAATACAATGGATGCAACTGACACTGTGTATTTGAATATAGTTTACATGCCATACAGAGAAGCAGGTGTATCAACAGTATTACAAAAATGTCAGACTAATACTCACTGTGACGATGCCATGATGAGTTGCAGACAGATACAATAGGGGGCTTATGGGCGCTCAACATCAGATACAATGAAAAAATGTTGGGACTGAGAATGGCATAGGAATGAACTAGGATGTTGTAGACGTTAGTTGGTGACGGAGCATAACTTTGGCATAGGTGTCAATGGCTGTGCCACAGATTTGTTTGCAAATATTCTCTTTAAAGGAGATATAGTGGCACTCACTAACCTGCTTATGGGCCATCTAGAGGAAACCTTTTTATTCTTGCAAAACCCCAAACCCTTCATCTGGTTCAGGTTCACTGATGATACCTTTATGACCTGGACCCAGGTCCAGGACACCCTAGATGCCCTATCCTCATTTCTTCACAATCTAACACCTTCTCTCCCATACACTTCAATTGGTGCTCTTCAATCATCTGTGCCACCTTCCTGGACATTAACCTCCTCCTCTTTAATGGCTCCATCCACACCTTTGTCCACATGAAACCACCAATAGTACCTTCATTTCAACAGCTGTCATCCCTTCCGCATCAAATAATTACTCCGATACAGACTGGCCACCTAGGGACAGCGTATCTGCAGGAGCTTCCTTGCCTACTATGCTGAAGGCCTCACCGAGGTATTCACAGACTGGCACAATCCTGCAGACCTAGTCTGTAAACAGATTTCCCATGCCATATCCCCACACACCCACAATCCTCCCACCGCCTCGAAGAACCAGCTAAAAAGGAGTGTGTCTTTCCTCACCCAATCCCACTCCAGACTGGCACAGCTGAACAACTTCCTTTGTCAGAGTTTGATTATCTATTATAATGCTTGAAATTAGGGTACCCTACCCATGATCCTTCCCACACCTCTGTGTTCTGCCATCCACCCAATCTCCACAACATTCTTGTCCATCCCTATGCCTCTCACAGTCCCAATCATTTGCCACAGAACAATACTGCTGCGGAAGACACAGGTACAAGACCTGCCCAATCCTTTTACCCAGCACTTCCTATTCCAATCCTGCCACAGGCTTATTTTACCCCATCTGAGACTGGGCCACCTGTCAAAGCAGCCATGTTACATACCAGCTCTGCTGCAATTCATTATTCAGGTTTTTATATTGGTATGACTGCCAACCAGCTGTCCACAAGGAAGAATGGCCACTGTCAAACTATGGCCAAGACCAAAGTCGACCACTCTGTGGCACAACATGCAGCTTAACATAATGTGCCTGGTTTCAATGACTGCTTCACAACCCAGCCATTTGGATCCTCTTCTCCACCACCAGCTTTTCTTATCTTCACAAATGTGAGTTACCCTCACAACACAGTGTTCACTCACCAAATCATCCTGGCCTCAACCTGTGTTAACCTACTGTCATCATACCCTCCACCCAACTGCTTCCACCAGCTCTGTCCTTCCACCTCTTCACAATTCCCCTCTCTTCGCTCTCATTGTGTAATACTTTCTGAGGACGCATCCACTGGTCTTTTCCACTTCTTTGCTCCTCTCCTTTCTGCTCCCCCCCCCCCCCCCCCCAGCCTCCTGGTGCTGTGCCTGTCAGCCCTGTCCTGCCACCTCTTCATCAGGCAGCGTCAGTTCCTCTTCCCCTACCTGTACCATGCTATCCCTTTCCCTTATCTGTACCATCCCAGACTGTTGCTCCTGTTCAAGAAGTGCACTATGTGATCAAAAGCATCCGGACACCCCCTAAAAGTATGTTTTTAATATTAGGTGCATTGTGCTACCACCTACTGCCAGCTCCTCTTATATCAGCAACCCCAGTGGTCATTAGACATTGTGAAAGAGCAGAATGGGGCACTCCACTGAACTCCTGGACTTCGAATGTGGTCAGGTGATTGGAAGTCACTTGTGTCATATGTCTGTATGCAAGATTTCCACACTCCTAAACACCCCTAGGTCCGTTCTTTCCGATTTGATAGTGAAGTGGAAATGTGAAGGGACACATACAGCACAAAAGCGTACAGGCCGACCTCATCTGTTGAGTGACAGAGACTGCCGACAGTTGAAGAGGGTCGTAATATGTAATAGGCAGACATCTATCCAGACCATCACACGGGAATTCCAAACTGCATCAGGATCCACTGCAAGGACTGTGACAGTTATGCAGGAGGTGAGAAAACTTGGAATTCATGGTTGAGCAGCTGCTCATAAGCCACACATCATGCTGGTAAATGGCAAACGATGCCTCACTTGGTGTAAGGAGTGTAAACATTGGATGATTGAACAGTGGAAAAACGTTGTGTGGAGTGTTAAATCACGGTACACAATGTGGCGATCCGATGGTAGGGTACGCATATGGTGAATGCCCAGTGAACGTCATCTGCCAGCGTGTATAGTGCCAACAGTAAAATTCAGAGGCGGTGGTGTTATGGTGTGGACATGTTTTTCAAGGAGGGTGCTTGCACCCCTTGTTTTTTTGTGTGGCACTATCACAGCACAGGCCTACATTCATGTTTTAAGCACCTTCTTGCTTCCCACTGTTGAAGAGCAATTCAGGGATGACGATTGCAACTTTCAACCTGATCTAGCACTTGTTCATAATGCACGGCCTGTGGCGGAGTGGTTACAAGACAATAACATCCCTATAATGGACTGGCCTGCACAGAGTCCTGACCTGAATCTAACGCCGGCCGCCGACTTCATGCCAGGCCTCACTGACCGACATTGATTCTTCTTCTCAGTGCAGCACTCCATGACGAATGGGCAGCCATTCCCCAAGAAATCTTCCAGCACCTGATTGAATGTATGCCTGCGAGAGTGGAAGCTGTCATCAAGGCTAAGGATGGGCCAACACCATATTGAATTCCAGCATTACTGATGCAGTGCACCACAAACTTTTAAGTCATTTTCAGCCAGGTGTCCAGATACTTTTGATCACATAGTGTGTGTGTTGCAGTCTTATCAACGTAGCTAGAGGTACTGGTCTTGTGTGTGTAAGGTGTGCTTGCTTGTGGAATGTGTGTGCATTTCTCTTTTCAGAAGGAGGCTTTGGCCGAAAACTAATATCTAACAGTCTTTTCATTGTGCATGTCTGCAACTCAATGTGGCATCTTTACAATGAGGAACAATTTGACCTTTCCACAATATTGCTGATATACCTGCTTCTCTGTATGGCATGTTAGCTTTATTCAAATAAACAGTATCAGTTTTGATCCATTCTATTTTGTAAATGACTGCTTCAGCCATGTCCTCATTGCCTCCTATTATAACACTGTAAATAATCAGAGAGAGTTTACTAGTTGGAACCTTTGATGTACTTCCAGTTAACAAGATCTGCAGACTAACTGCTGGGTATATGTCTAGTGTTTGATCAAATATTCTTCTAAACCTGAGCTTCTGTTACCCTACATGCTCCTGGCCAGATTGAAATGTTTTGAGGTCTTCATTCAGACATGACACTACTGCTCCTTCATCAAGTTTACTCAGTATGTAGATCTCGCTACTTGTTTAGTTGCCTTTTCTATTTTAGCAATTATGGTTCCTTATAGTTTCATTGTGTACATCCTTAATAAGAACATACATCTATTTTTTCCATTAGATCTAACATATTTCCAACCTCATTGAGGAACCACATTGATCATACTTAGTATTTTACAAATAAACAGCAGTCCAGATCACAATAAATTATTTATAATTGCAGAAACCTCCTTTGGGAGGTGTGGGAAAGATCACGGGTAGGGTGTCCCTAATTTCAGGGCATTATGATAAATAATATAACCCTGACAAACGAAGTGGTTCAGTTGTGCCAGCCTGAAGCGGGGTTTGGTGAGGAAAGACAAACTCCTTTGCAGCTTGTTCTTGGGGATGGTTGGAGGATTGATATGTGTGTGTGTGTGTGTGTGTGTGTGTGTGTGTGTGTGTGTGTGAGTGTGTGTGTTTTGGGGGGGGAGGGGGGGGGGGGGCTGGCTATGGCACAAATCTGTTTGCAGACTAGGTCTGCGGGATTGTGCCAGTCTGTGAATGCCTTAGTGAGACCTTCAGCATACTGGGAAAGGGAGCTCCCGTCACTGCAAATATTCTGTCCCTACATGGCCAGGCTGTATGGGAGTAATTATTTGGTGTGGAAGGGGTGACATCTGTTGAAATGCAGGCACTGTTGGTGGTTTAACGTGAACAGGGGTGTAGATGGAGCCATTAGAGAGGAGCAGGTCAATGCCCAGGAAGGTGGCTCACTTGATCAAAGAGCACCAATTGAAGCGTATGGGAGAGAAGGTATTGAGGTTGTGAAGAAATTAGGATAGGGCATCTAGGGTGCCCTGGGTCTGGGTCCAGATCATAAAGATATCATCAGTGAACCTGAACCAGACAAGAGGTTTGGGGTTTTGGGAGAATAGAAAGGTTTCCTCTAGATGGCCCATAAACAGGTTGGCGAGTGCAACTGCACCTCCTTAAAGGGAATATTTGCAAATAAATCTATGGCACAGTCATAGGCACCTGCATGGTATCCTCCTATGCCAAAGTGATGTTCCGTCACCTACCCAACCTCCACAACACCCTAGTTCATTCCTTTGCCACTCTCAGTCCCAACCTCCTGCCCTGTGGTAGACCCAGGTGCAAGAACTGCCAATCAACCCCCCCCCCCCCCCCCACCCCAGCACTTCTTGCTTATCCTACCCTATCAGAGGCCGCAATCATTATTCATCTTTTTATATTGCTTGGTAGTCATACCAATATAAAAAGATGAATAGTGATTGCAGCAGAGCTGGTATATAACTTGGCTGCTTTGACAGATGGCCTTGCCTCTGATGGGGTAGAATAAGCCTGCGACATGATTGGAATAGGAAGTACTGGGTGGATGGACTCCACCCAGCACTTCTTGCTCCAGTCCTGCCATAAGCTTATCCTATCCTATCAGAGGCCGCAATCATTATTCACCTTTTTATATTGCTTGGTAGTCATACAAATATAAAAAGATGAATAGTGATTGCAGCAGAGCTGGTATATAGCTTGGCTGCTTTGACAGGTGGCCTTGCCTCTGATGGGGTAGAATAAGCCTGCGACATGATTGGAATAGGAAGTACTGGGTGGATGGACTGTCCATGAGGATGAATGGCCACTGCCAAATTGTGGCCAAGAGCAAAATGGACCAACCTGTGCAACCACGTGCAGCTTAATACAACATGCTTGATTTCAATGGCTGCTTCACAACCTGGGCCCTTCCATAACCAGCTTTTCTGATCTGCGTAGGTGGGAGTTTCCTTACAACTCCAAACATCCCAGCCTCTACCTACAGTAACCTGCTGTCCCACACCCTACACCCAACTGTTTCTGCCCCCTCTGCCCAGTGACCTTTTTCCCTGCATAGTCTCCCAAGACCTGTCAGCCATGACCTGCCTTCTTAGTCCCTGTATGCTCCACCAAGCAGTGCAGATTCCTCTTGTCCCACCCATACCCCGCTGTCCCTTTTCCTTTCCTACCCTAACCTGGATTATTGTTCCCGTTCAACATGTTTGTGTTGCAGTTGTATGAGCTGTGCTTACTTTCTGAAGGATTTGACTGAAAGCTAATATGCCACAGTTTTTTCATCATGCCTGTCTGCAACTCAGCATGACATCTGTACAGTGAGTAACAATCTAACCTTTTCATAATATTGTTGATATACTTGTTTCTCTGTATGGCATGTAAACTATATTCAAATAGACAGTGTCAGTCGATCCACTGTATTCTGTAAATGACTGTACATGACCGATCAAAATGTTTTGAGGTCTTCACTCAGATGTGACACTACTGCTCCTTCATCAAGTTTACTCAATATGTAGATCTTGCTACTTGTTTAGTTGCCTTTTCTACTTTAGCAGTCATGTTTGCTTCTGATTTCATTGTGAATAAATCTTAATGAGAATGTGTCGATTTTTTCCATTGGGTCTAACATATTTGCAACCTCATTCATAAACCACAGTGATCATACATTGTATTTTCGTAATAAATAGCAGTCCATATCACAATAAATCATTTATTTACAATTCCGGTAATCACTTCCAGTCTGCACAGCCATCTTCTGACCAAAGGTTCTGGCTGACTGCTTGAGCAGTGTGTGAAAAGCGTCATTAGCTCCATGAATTGGCTCCTCACATCATCTGGAGCCTTTGGTCTGGCAATGGCTGTGTAGACGGAAACCAGTTACTGTAATTAAAAGTAAATAGTTCATTGTGATCTGGGCTGCTTTATGTTATCATAAAATATTTTTCATTAACAGGTTTCTGAACTATAGGTACCAATCAAATTTCAAAAAAAGCATTTAGTATTGTTCCACAGGGTGCCTTGTCATACACATCACTTACAAAACTCAATCAGTTGTTGTACGATTGAAATCTCCTCCAATGTGACAGTATTAGTGAACTGGGATTCTTGCCAATGTTTTTAGTTACACCTGGCGGTCCATAGAACTGTTCAGTCATTCATAATTTACGTTTACGACTATATCTACATTTATATTTTGTAAACCACTGTGAAGCGCATGACAGAGAGTACTTCCCAGTGTACAAGCTATTAGGGCTTCTTTCTGTTCCATGGAGCATGAGAAGAATGGCTGTTTAAATGTCTCTGTGCGTGCTACAATTAGTCTTACCTCGCCTTCAAAAAAAGTGCGATGATTTCACTTCTACTTGTGGTTTCATTGGCTTGAGGTACGAAACACATTGAATAAATGTTTCGAAAGACTTGTGGGTGAATGTAATCTTACTGTTACTATACAGAGACGAAAATATTTGATATACAATAGCTATAAATAGCTCTACAGCAATTTTTTGTGAAAATCAAAAAACTCAATTTTAATAGAAACATTTTTTTTTATTTTACACACTTAAAATTACAAAACTTTCACTCAGGACAAAGTTAATTCAAACATAACACATATTTAAAGTGCTTAATGAATGTATTGATTCAACTCTGGAACCACAAAAAGAGTTTTTCTCTTGGATAAAACCTGCTGTGGAGATTTAGTTTTCTTCACAACATTTTTCCATTCATACTGCAACTTGTCGTGCTTCTCAGTCCAATGCCATTAATGTTTCCTTAAGTCCGTAGTCAACCATTGGATCATCTTCTGTAATTTTAACAATCTTCCCTGGAATTGTAATTCATAATATTTAACTATGACAAAATCATCAATCTTACATAAATCTTTTAGAGATTTAGTATCATCATAGTCCCTGATGGATCAGCTAAGTCAGAAACTGTTTCTGGATATATGTCTGAGTCATCAAACATCACTGCCATCATTTGAGGAGGATTTTTCATGCGCTGTAGAGCGCTTTGGTTGTTGACTGGGTTTCTCTTTGGTTTGACTTGTTTAGTTTGTTGAAGCTGGACACCATCTCTTACGGTGACACTTCCCAGCATGAATACTGATTTTCTTCCTTCTCTGCCCAGACTGATCGCTCCCAACCATTTCATTTCTACGAGCAATCAATGAATCTGTAAAAACTTCTTCGACAATTTAAGAATCTGCATCTTTACTTGGACCACAAGCTAATACAGGATCTTTATCAATAGGAACAATTCCACACTTCCTAAAACCATAAATTAAATTTTATTGTCTGTTAAGCTCAACTGCATCTACTAATTTTCTTAAAAGACCAGGCATTTAACCCTTTGGAATTCTGTGGAACTGTGATCTTCCAGGAGAGTCTCTTCAAACAAATGAAACTTTTCCCCAAGCTTGTCTGAGTGACCTCTAGAAACTAACATTCAGAGGCTGAAATAGATGGGTTGCTTTAGATGGCAGATAAATGAACTTGATTTGATTTGATTCTTCTCACACAGTTCTAATACTTTACTGCTAATGTGCGAGGACAGGTTGTCTCCAATGAGGACAATATCTCCTAGCAAATTTCATACAGCAAGTAGGAACATGCTAATGAATCAGTCTTCAAAAACACAACATTGAATCACTCACGTTTTGTGAAATTTAGGGGAGAGTGGGATCGGTGTGGACATAGGGTAACAGTGAACACGAAATAATTTCACAGAAATACTCTTTGGAATTTTTGTATGTTCATATTGGCAGTTCCACAGGATGTAGTAAACAATCAAACAAAATTTAGCATCAGTCTAGTTATTGTTGCATGCTAGAGAAGTGAAAATACAATTTCAGTCCTTTCTATTTGATTTTTGCGGTAAACAAATTTCAAAATTAGTAGAGAAGGTTAGTGCATATCGTTTTATAAGTTGTGGTTTATAAATCTATAAAAAGTGGTGTATATTTTTCTTGTGCAACGTTTCAGCTAAATAAAATAAATTCATTACTATTTGGTTTCATACCCAAAATGGCCCCTTGGGGCAAGTGTGAACAACTGAAGAGGGGTAAGTGTGGACAGTGTCCATTGCTACCCCAGTCCTGGTTTAAAACAGAGGCCAACTTTCAGTTTCATAATTTTACTTTTATAAATGATTTTAAGTAAATTTTCTATATTGTAGATTTTGAGGACATATATCCGCAAAATTGACAGGGCTAATATTGATGATGAAACAGTTCACTCTGTGGTAAAAGAAGGCCACAAGAACTGGATACAGGAATTCTTACAGAGGCAACAGAAGCTATCTCTTTGTAAACTTGAAAATAATGAGCTTTGTAAGGGATGCAGCATTTAACAAAGTAAATGTTAACCTTTTCTTCGACAACCTTTTGAGTGCACTGGACAAACGTAAGTTCACTCCAGATAGGCTAATGAACTTCGATGAATGTGACATTCCTATGGTAATGCAGCCATCTAAAGTTATTGCTGAATGTGGTAATAAGCAATTGGGAGTGGTGGCAACATAAAAAAGAGGTGAAAATGTGGCTATGTGAGCCTTCTGTTCAGCCTCAGGAATGACAATACCACCAATGTTCATTTTTTTGCGAGTCCATACGAAGGACAAATTTCTGGATGGTGCGTCAAATGGAAGTATTGGATTTCTGCTCAAGCTAGAGCAAGTTCTTTGTTCACTTTATGGGAAGTACCATATGTGGTGACTTCAATATTAATTTTGTATATGATTGTGCAAGAAACAGGATGTTGGTAGACCTCCGAAACTCATATGATCTGATGCAGACTGTTTTTTCCAACACAACGGTGCACAAATTTTAACACTAAAAGGCTTTTTTACTCAAACAAATGTCACATATAACTACAAACTATGTAGGAAGCTAATCCAATGGCAATAGAGCATTTTTTAAACCTCATTAAGGGACAAGAGTGGCAGGATGTTTATAGTGCCGATAACATAGATGACAAATATAATGCTTTCCTTAACATATTTCTCATGCTCTTTGAGAATTGCTGTCCATTAGAATGTTCTAAATGGGGACTAGCAGTTAAAGGCAGCCTGGGTGGCTCACTAATGGGATAAGAATATCATGTAGAACAAAGTGGGAATTATATCAAAACGTTAGAAGCAGTCACAATCGAGCTACAATGTCACATTACAAACAGTATTGTAAGGTACTTAAAAATGTTATGAGGAAGGCAAAGAGAACGTGGTACACAAATAGAATATCTAATTCACAGGATAAAATTAAAACCTGTAATATTAGTAATTTTTGCCTCACAAACATTAATATACGCTCAATAGTAAACGCCTGATGGCCTACAGTTATCGAACAATTGTAAAGTAAAAGAAATGAACCATCGCATAGCAGCGACAGAATCTATTATTCTTTATCTTTGCCGTTCTTGCGCGGTGCCAGTAAATCTCTATGTACATGTATCGATTAATGGTATAAAAAAGAATTCTGTTGTTTTCAAGACAAATGAGGCTTTTGGCGCCTCACCTTTTACTGTTTGTATTCCATGAGGGGCGGACGCGGGCTTGCTGCGTTCCGTAACTGTATTTTATATTCTATGTGTAAATATTGAGTGAAAATGCTAAATGTTATTTCTTTTTCAATCAGAAAGCATGTAGTTTCTAGTAACTGATTACGAACAGACAGCATCAAGAGGACATTTTGACTTATGTATAAAGTATTTAACCACAATGGTCATCTATTGTAATTTAATATGAAAATGTACGTAGCATTAAAAAAAAAACATGTGTTAAAGATAAGTGTGATTATTTTTGTAAATTAACCTTGATGATTCCATCTCCTTATTTAACTGAATGATAATTATTTTTGTGTTACTTCATCATCAGAAATTACGATCACGCGGATGGACCGAACGCAGCATGAGCCAGAAGGAATATTATCGTTTTCCCATTATTTCTGAACCAATTTTTTTTGTGTAGTGTTGCATTTCTTTTAAAGTCTATAAATCCTCTGGTCCCCTAGTGTTGATCCGGGTATGACTACATCGCGACTATAAAAAAAATGCACAGAAATGATAATGTTTCTTCCGAGCGATCTCAAATATATATATCAAAATGCTGCTCTTATTCAGGTATTTAATGGTCAATGTATGTTATTATAATAGTGTAATAAATCCCTGATTCTGTTGCCAAGTGGCCCACCAAAAGTATTCACCTTTTCGACATTAAAAAAAAGTAACAATTCTTTTTATTTTCGTCCCCAAAGAGCAATGCTACAAACCATATGGTCAGTTGTGAAGGAAGTGTCTGGTCAGCAGCACAACATCAACGATGTAAAGTCAGTTCATAGTAAAAATATTTCTATTATCGATAAGTCAGATATATGTACAGTATTTAACAATCATTTTCTGAGCATTGCTGGTGAATTAAATAAAAACTTAATTTATACAGGGAATCATAAAACTCTCTTGGAAAATGCCTTCCCGAGACTGATGTCTGAAATATTCCTCTGTGATACTGACAAATCACTGAAAACTAAGATCTCTCATGGATATAATAGCATGCCTAGCAGAATATTAAAGTACTGCACTGCACATGTTAGCCCTGTACTTGAATTTTTTCCTGTAGGAATGGCCAGTTTCCTGAACAATTAAAGCACTCAGTAGTAAATCCACTTTATAAAAAGTGAGAAAGGGATAATGTAGATAATTTTAGACCTATTTCAATGTCATCAGTGCTTGCTAAAGTTATTGAAAAGGTTGTGTATGTAAAGACAATTGATCATTTTATATCACTTAATTTGCTATCAAATGTACAGTTCTGCTTTAGAAGTCATTTAACAATGGAAGATGCTATACTCTCTTTTCTCTGTGAGGTGCTGGATGGATCAAACAAAAGTTTCCAAAAACAGCGTAAAGCTCCACACATATACAGACACAGGCAGATATATGTGAAGGCCTTTACATATGTCTGCCTGTGTCTGTATATGTGCGGATGGATATATGTGTGTGTGCGAGTGTATACCTGTCCTTTTTTCCCCCTAAGGTAAGTCTTTCCGCTCCCGGGATTGGAATGACTCCTCACCCTCTCCCTTAAAATCCACATCCTTTCGTCTTTCCCTCCCCTTCCCTCTTTCCTGATGAAGCAACCTTTGGTTGTGAAAGCTTGAAATTTGTGGGTGTTTTTTTATTGTGTCTATCTACCAGCACTTTCTCATTTGGTAAGTCACAGCATCTTTGTTTTTTATATATATATTTCCCACGTGGAATGTTTCCCTCTATTATATATATATTCTTTACTGTCGTTTCTTGTTAACAATATCAGCTCATTCTCAAGAATTAGCGGCTTTCACGCAGTTAATACTCAGTAGAAATACAATCGGAATTTGGATCGCACTTCCTTAACTCTTGTGCAGAAAGATGTGCTTGCACTGCTGCATCCATTTTAAATAAACTACCATAAGAATTCAAAAATCTTAGCAGTAATCCATGCGCTTTCAAATTGAAACTGAAGAGTTTTCTCGTGGGTCACTCCTATTCCGTTGAAAAGTTCCTTGAAAAATTTAGCTGATTCTTATGTTATATTGTTGATATGAGTTTATTTAAATTTATGGCTTGACTTATTTTGGGTCAATAAACATTTTATTTTATATGTTATTAGTTTTATGTTGCAATTTCATGTACTGATACGTTCCATGGCCTTGGAGATTTTCTCCTCAATTTGTTCCCACGGAACCACACGCGTAAATTAATAAAAATCTCGATATATGACAACCAAATTGTTCCTTGAAGTTCTGAAGTATACAGCTAAGCAGATAAGTAGTTCGAAAGATAGTCACATAGTCACACTTCTGGACAACTGTACAAGTTATATTAGCACTGACATTATCAATAGGGCCAGGGATGTTGGAATCACCCCTCTGACATTCCCACTACATTGTTCCCACAGGATGCAGACACTAGATATCATAGTATATGGACTGCCTAAGGGATACCTAATAATAGCAATGGCTCACTGGATGAGGATGCATCCAGGTTGCCAAGTCACTATTTCAGAGATCACTTCGTTTCGTGGGAATGCATATCTACTTTCCCGCATCTTGCTTCAAGGTGCCTGGATTGTGGCAACTTAGGAAGTTGAATTTTTACTGGAGAAGATTTTGGACCATCACAAGTAACTACATCAAGATGTGATACACTTTCTCCTGTGGACCATGCAACTTTGTGTGATGCTTCACTTTCCACTCCAAGTGCAGGCCTAACTGAAATTCCACCTCCTGAAGGGTACAGACCTTTTCCAAAAGCCAGGAGACAAGAAGGTAAATCAAAGCAAACACAATCTGCAGTTTACACTAGTGCTCCAGTCAAAAGATGAATTGGAAGCAGCAGCAGCGAGTAATATAAGACCAGTTTTAAACAAGACCTTGATCCAGAGCAAGAACAAATTGAAGTTCTCAGTAAATAAATAAAATTGGTGATTATACAGACAGTGAACTAGAAACCCTTTCATCTGGGGAAGAGAGATGCAGCGAAACAGACGATGATGAAGCCCAAACCTTTTAAGGGTTAATAGATGATGATGAAGTGAGGTCTTGTGATTTTGTTTTGGTTCATTTTGCCACCAAGAAGAATTTTAAGTATTATGTTGGCCAAGTTAGGAATACAGTTGGGAAAGAGGAATGTGCATTTCCTATTTGCCGAAAAAAGGAGCTGGATTTGTGTTCCCTATTGTCCCAGGTGAGTCAGTAGTGTAGAGAGGTCTGATAGTTGTTTCCTGTCTTCTGCCTTTGCCAGACAATCTCAGAGATTGGCCACACTTACCCCACCATGGGGTAAATGCAGACAGATTGCAGGTATCTTCTTGGTTTTTTTCTCTCCAGCTGCTGGTCAAAATGTTCTTTAATGCCTCTGGTAGTGTGGAAGTTGGTTAATCCAAAGATGCTAATTTTTTTTAAAAAAAACCTGCCGTAAATGGTTTTTAGATAAAACAAAAAAAAAATTCCACACTAGATGCAACCTCCCTTATCTAGCTCCAAGTGGCCCATTCTCATCCAGGAAGACCACAAATGGTCATTCAGGAGGACAACTGTTCAAACCTGCGCCCAGCCATCCTCATTCACGTTTACTGTTATTTCCCTAAACCCCTTCAGGCAAATGCCAGGATGGATTCTTTTAAAGGGCATGGTCAACTTCCTTCCCCATCCTGCCCTAATCCCATGGGACCTATGACCTCACTGTTTGGTCCCCTCCCCCAAATCAGTTAACCAAGCACAAATTGCCAGCTTTGAAAACCACATAAGGTGGCAACAATTTACCTTCAGCATTGCTGCAAAAATGTTATCACGGTTGCTGTGGTTACATACGTGATTCAGATATTTAGCTCCCAGTTTTACACTATTATTTCTAGGGTTATCTGATACATTTGTCTCGCCACAGTTAAAAATCTCACTGTCAGCAATACACTTAGATGCTCTAAGTATGTGCTAATGGTTGGTTCTGAAATACAGGTCCTCATTCTGTATATTTTGTGTAAACTTCACTGACAATTTAGTATGATTGCACAGAAACATTTTAACCCAATCAAAGCCTGGTGTATTGTCTTTAAATATATTAAAAGTTATTCCTCTACATTGGTAGCAGCTTTTCACAATTGATCGAAAGTCACTTACATCTACAGGAAAACCAAACTCTGATAGCTTGACGAAGTGGGCAACAAATGAGTGCTCCTCTTCATCATTAAAAATTTGTGGTCCATCTGGTTTCCGAGAAGCACACGTCCCGTGTTAAAAGATGGAAACGAAGAGTGATAGCAGCACCCCACATTATGTGGAGATAAACTAAAGACAAAGACAACACTGTGGGTTATTTCTTTTTGTGCTTTCAATTTTACAAATACAAATCTTCTGAACTTCCAAAGTTATGTTTTCGGCTGGCATCAGAATAAAACAATTTAAATGTGGCTATCTTCCCCCATGAACAATGGACCTTGCCATTGATGCGGGGGCTTGTGTGCCTCAGTGATAGACATAGCCATACCATAGTTGCAACCAGAACAACTTGTTGAGAGGCCAGATAAATGTATGGTTCCCGAAGAGGGGCAGCAGCCTTTTCAGTGGCTGCTGGAGCAACAGTCTAGATGACTGACTAATCTGGCCTTGTAACATTCAACCAATATGGCCTTATTTGTCGGTAAATTTTTTTTTATGGTTTTAGGGTGCAAAACTGCTACGGTCATTAGCGTCCAGTCTGTGACTTGGGAAAAGGTAAAAACCAAACTGGAAACCAGCAGCAATGGGTGCGAAACTCACAAAAGTGGGGAAACTAAAAACAGAAGAAAAGCTTATAAAACCACTATAGAAGGGGGGTTGTTTGTCCCCAAAAAGAGCTTCAAATGACTAACATCATCTCACTGACACTAATAAACTCGAAAACGTGATCGGCTGAGCGCATGTCATCTGCTAAAATGGAAGATATATCAGGTGACAGCTGTAGACGGGTGCATAACAGAGAAAAATAGGGGCACTCAAGTAAAAGGTGTCTCACCCTCCACAGTTGAGAGCAGTGGGGACAAAGCGGGGGGAGGGGGGGGGGGGGGGGGTCGCCACTTAAAAGATGTCGATGGCTAAAAAGACAGCGCTCTATCCAGAGTCTAGTTACAATTACCTCCTCCCGACGACGGGTTCGGGAGGAAGAGGTCCAAGCACAGGGAAGAGCTTTCATGTCCCACAATTTATTATTGGGAAGTGTCGACCAATGTGTGTGCCATAGAATAGCAACACGACGACATAAAACACTCCATAGATCGGCAAAGGAAACCATGCAAACAGCAGGCTGAGGAAGAGAGAGTGCAGCCTTGGCCACTATATTGCCCGCCTCGTTTCCACAGATACCAACATGTCCTGGGTTCCTGAGGAACGCCACAGACACAACCCCCCCCCCCCCCAAGTGGATGCAGTCCTGAATCCGGTGGACCAGAGGGTGGGCAGGGTAGAGAGCTTGGAGACTGAGGAGAGAGCTGAGTGAATCTGAGCAGATAATATACTGTATCCACTGATGGCGACGGATGTATTGGACAGCCTGGAGAACAGCATAAAGCTCCGCAGTAAAAACCAAACACTGGTCAGGAAGCCGAAATCAATTAGGAGTGTCGCCAACAATATAGGCACTCCCAACACCAAATGATGTTTTTGAGCCATAACTTTAAATAAATGTGGCATCCTACATTTGTGCGCATAGTGCAGCAAATGCCCGACGATAAACAAGAGAAGGGGTACCATCCTTAGGAAACTGACAAAGGTCATGGAGCAGGCAGGTCCGGAGCTGGAGCCAAGGCAGTGCTGTGCCCCAAGTTGTCAAGAAAGTTTTAGGAAAGTGGAAGGAAAGAAAGTAGCAGTTGACGAAAGTGGACTCCCTGTGGTAGTAGAGAGGAAGGGCGGCCTGCATACCCTAAATCCAAGGAAGCGTCAAAAAAAATTACATGGGCCGGATTAGCAGGCATGGAAGATAGATGGGTAGCATAACGACTCAGAAGGACAGCCCGCCGATTGGACAGCAGAGGTTCAGCAGTCTCAGCATAAAGGCTTTCCACAGGGCTGGTGGAAAAAGAATAGATGGCCGAGCAGAGGAGTAAATTATGCTTCCATAGTCCAATTTTGAGCACACTAAGGTACGATAGAGACGGAGAAGGACCACTCAGTCTGCTCCCCAGGAGGTACCATTCAGAACACGAAGGGTGTTGAGGGTTCGCAGAGAGCGAGCCGAAAGATAGGAAACATGGGAGGACCAGCACAGTTTTCTGTCAAACATCCAGAATTTAGCAATGTCTGCGAACAGAAGGTTGACAGGGCCTAGAGGTAAGGAAGGCGGAAGAAACTCCGTACGATGCCAAAAATTGACACAAACGATCTTACTGGGAGAAAAGCGGAAGCTGGTTTCGATGCTCCCAGAGTGGAGGTGATCAAGACATCCTTGAAGACATTGTTCAAGAAGGCTGCTCCATTGAGAGCTGTAGTAGATTGCAAAATCGCCCACATAGAGGGAGCAAAAAACATCGGGAAGGAGACAATCCATAATTGGATTTATGGCAATGGCAAACAGTACAACACTTAGCACGGAGCCCTGGGGTAACCCATTTTCTTGGGAGAAAGTACGGGAGAGAGTAGTGTTCACCCGCACTTTAAATGTGTGCTCTGCTATAAATTCACGGATAAAAAGGGGCAGCCGACCTGGAAAGCCCCAAGAGTACAGCATGGGGAGGATGCCTGTCCTCCAACAGGTATCGTATGCTCTCTCCGGATCAAAAAATATTGCTACTGTTTGGTGTTTCCTGAGAAAATTGTTCATGATATAAGTGGAGAGAGCAACAAGATGGTCAACGGCAGAACGATGCTTTCGGAAACCGCATTGGGCAGATGTTAAAAGACTTCGGGACTCCAGCCACCAGGCTAAGCGGCAATTCCCCATATGCTCCAAAACCTTACATACACTACTCATGAAAGAAATGGGGTGATAGCTAGAGGGGAGATGTTTGTCCTTTCCAGGTTTTGGAACAGGAACGACGATAGCTTCCCGCCATCTTCTGGGAAAAGTACTGTCGGTCCAAATTCGATTATAAAGACGAAGGAGGTAGCGCAGACTATGGTATGATAAATGCAGCAACATTTGGATGTGGATACCATCAGGTCCTGGGGCCGAAGAGCAAGAGGAAGAGAGTGCGTGTTGGAGTTCCTGCATGGAGAAAACAGTATTATAGCTTTCGCGATTTTGAGAGGAGAAATCAAGAGATCGCACTTCCGCTGCAGGTTTCTTCGGGAGAAAAGCTGGTGGGTAATTTGAAGAGCTCAAAATCTCAGCAAGGTGTTGACCCAATGAGTTAGAAATTGCGACGGGGTCCACTAAGGTATCATGCGTGACAGTGAGCCCAGAGACCGGGGAGCAACTAGGTGCGCCAGATAACCGTCGAATCCGACTCCAAACTTCCGAGAGGAGCGAGTGAAGGTGTTAAATGAGCTAGTAAAGAAGTCCCAGCTTGCCTTCTTGCTATTGCGGATGACACGATGGCATTGTGCACAGCCAGCTTGCCTTCTTGCTACTGCGGATGATGCAATGGCATTGCGCACGGAACTGCTTATAGTGGATACAGATGGCCAAAGTAGGATGGTGGTAGAAAACGCGAAGAGCACATCGCCGCTCAGGTATTGCATCATGGCATGCCTCATTCCACCAAGGAATGGGGGCCACCGGGGCAAATCGGAGGTGCGAGGTATTGAACATTCCGCGGCTGTAAGAATAACTTCTGTAATATGAGTGACCTCATCATCGACGCTAGGAAAGTGACAGTCATCGAATGTCGCTAGAGATGAAAAAAGAGTCCAATTGGCTTGGGCAAACTTCCAGCGTCTCAGGCGAATATATGGTAGTTGTAGTTGCAATGTAAGGACACAGGGAAAGTGATCACTCGAGTGTGTATCAGCAAGAGCGAAGCATTGAAAGTGCCGAGCTAGCGCAACAGTACCGACCAAAAGGTCCAAATGGGCGAAATTTGTCATGGAGGCAGACAAAAATGTAGCGTCCCCAGTGTTGAGGCAAACAAGATCTGTTTGGTGGAAGATGTCTATCAATAGTGAGCTGGGCAGACAAGGACGCGGAGATCCCCAAAGCGGGTGGTGGGCATTGAAGTCCCCAACCAGCAAATAGGGGGGTGGAAGCTGCCTAAGAAGATGAAGGAGATCAGCTCTTGCCATTGGTGTGGACAATGGAATGTATACAGTACAAAGAGAGAAGGTGTACCCAGAAGGGAAAGACAGACAGCAACAGCTTGGAAGGAACTGTTTAAGGGGATTGGGTGATAATGGACAGTATCATGGAGAAGAATCATGAGTCCTCCATGTGCTGGAGTGCCATAAACAGAGGGGAGATCAAATTGGACTGACTGAAAATGAGGGAAAACAAAGCGATCGTGGGGACGCAGCTTTGTTTCCTGAAGACAGAAGATGACTGGCGAGTTGGATCGTAAGAGGATCGACAATTCATCCCGATTGGGTCAAATGCTGTGGATATTCCAATGGATAATGGACATAGGGTGGACAGAAAAGGGAAGAATGTGGTCAAGGTTGCCCTCAACTCAACGACTGCTCAGAGCCGGCAACCAACAGCGTGGAACAGCATTCAGCCAAAGGCAGAAGATCCTGATCCATAGGTTGTTCAGGAGCAGCTCCTGCCACCAGCAATCGGCCGGTTGATCGGCCGCCAGCAGTGCGCCTTGGCGACACAGAAGACGGCTGAGGGCGGTTACCAGCAAGAGGTGCTGTAGATGAGACACACCGTGACGGAGAAGGACAGGAAGTGGGTTTCTTATTAGCCTTCTTGGAGACAGGATGTTGAGATAAGGGAGGAATCGATGGTTGTGAAGTCGGGGTATGTAAAAATCTTCAAGAGTATGCTCTTTTTTGGAAGTCCCGGTGTCTGATTTTGGGGCTCGTGATTTAGCAGAACCCGATGAAGGGTGAACCATAGAGTGAGCAGGTGATAGTGGGGAGGTTGGCCGATCTGACAACCGTGGCACTAAAGGTGAGATCACAAGTCTGCGTGGCTGCTTCCTTTGTAGGCCAAGGAGAGGCAAGGACAGTGCTGTAATTACCTGCGTGAGGCGCAGTGGGCTTTCGACTGGTGAATAACTTTCGAGCAACAAAGGTCGACACCTTTTCCTTCACTCTGATTTCCTGAATGAGCCACTCGTCTTTGAAAATGGGGCAATCTCTAGAGGAAGCAGGGTGGTCACCCATACAGTTGACGCAACGAGGGGATGGAGGTGGACAAGCACCCTCATTGGCATCCTTGCCACACGTAACACATTTGGCCGGATTGGAACATGAGTGGCTGGTGTGATTGAACCGCTGACACCGACAGCAAAGCGTAGGGTTTGGGATGTTAGGGCGAATGGAAATTCTCTCATAGCCCACTTTTATGGTCCATGGAAGTTGAACTCTGTCAAATGTCAAGAAGACAGTACGGGTCGGAACCAAGTTCTTGGTAACCTTTTTCATGACTCGATGAACAGCCTTTACGCCCTGGTCAGACAGGTAGTTTTGAATTCCCTCGTCGGACAATCCGTGGAGGGAGCGTGTATAAACCACCCCACGTGATGAATTTAAAGTGTGGTGCGCTTCCACCCGGACAGGGAAGGCATGTAGCAGTGAAGTACACAGCAATTTTTGTGCCTGGAGGGCACTGACTGTTTCTAACAACAAGGTGCCATTTCGTAATCGGGAACAAGACTTTACAGGACCTGCAATTGCGTCGACACCTTTCTGAATAATGAAACGGTTGACTGTGGAGAAGTCTTGACCTTTATCCAACCGAGAAACAACAAGGAACTGTGGCACTGACGGAAGAAGTGTCTGTGGCTGAGACTCATTGAACTTTTGCTAGTGAACAGACATAGTAGATGATGATGAAACCATTGCGTGAGTATCGCCTCATGATTACCGGTGTCTGCGATGGCGCGCTCCTTCCTTGTGGGGGCCCTCTCTGAGGGCACTACCGCCTGAGGTGATCGTTCACACCTCAGGTCACACCTCCCGAGAAACGGACGGAGGGACCAATCGGCACTTTCGTAAGGTAACAGCTCAGGTAATCACCCCTCCGTGGGCCAGGCCATTACCAGGGGGTACGTATGTATCCTACCTGTCTACCCAGGGCGGGGAATTACGTGTTACCCCATCACCAGCTACGCATGGGAATGTGTGGGTCAGCCTTCAGAGATGCACAGGGAGGAAAAAAGAGAAAGGGAGGAACAAAGAAAAGGAAAGGAAAGAAGAGAGGTCTCAAACGCCGCAGTGGAGAAGAGGGTAAAGAGAAGAGGTAAAGAGAAGAGGTAAAGAGAAGAGGTAAAGAGAAGAGGTAAGGAAAAGAGAAGGACAAAGGAAAGACAGAGACCTGCCAGCAGAGAAAGTGAAGGAGAGAGACTGTTTTACATTTTCAAGCGTCTGTCTCCGGACGTAGGCACGAAACATACTCCCAGAGGGGGATAAAGGGAAGGGAAGAGGTGGAGGTGGGGGGATGGGAAAGGATGTGGAAAAGGAAGGTATGCAGCCCAGAAAGGAAAGAGGGCCACACTAGCTCGGGGTCCCATGCTCGCTACGCACGTATCCACAAAAGGGTTGTGGACCCCCTGGGGGGTTTGTTGGTACTGCGAATGGCTGAAAGCAAGGGGACACTACAGCCGCAATGTTTTCCCAAGGGCGTGCAGCTCTACTGTTTGGTTAAATAATGATGGCATCCTCTTGGGTAAAATAATCTGGAGGTAAAATAGCCGCCCAT
Organism: Schistocerca americana; assembly: GCF_021461395.2. Lineage (NCBI taxonomy): Eukaryota > Metazoa > Arthropoda > Insecta > Orthoptera > Acrididae > Schistocerca > Schistocerca americana. The sequence goes on along the minus strand of NC_060119.1, from coordinate 238,008,290 downwards.
TTGGATCTCTGGGCAGGGATTACTCAGGGGGATGTTTTCATTATGAAAAGCAAAACTGGCACATTTTATGGATTGGAGTGTGGAATGTTAGATCCTGCAATTGGGCAGATAGGTTAAAAAAATTTGAAAAGGTAAATGGATAGGTTCTGGTACAACATTGTGGGAATTATAAGCTTCAATGGCAGGTGAAACAGGACTTCTGGTTGGGTGAATACAGAATTATAAATACAAAATCAAATATGGGTAATGCTAGTGTAGGTTCAATAATGAATAAGAGAATAGAAATGTGAGTAAGCTACTATGAACAGCATTGTGAATGCATTAATGTAGCAAAAATAGACACAAAATCCACACCCACCACAGTAGAAAAAGTTTCTATGCCAACTAGCTCTGCTGACGATGAAGAGACTGAAGAAATGCCTGATGAAAATTTAATAGTGATGGGTAGCTGGAATATGATAGTAGAAAAGGGAGGAGAAGTAAAAATAGTAGGTGAATATGAACTGGGAGAAAGGAATGAAAGAGGAAGAAAGAAGGTTGTATACATTCAAGAGACTTGGGGACACCGGAAGGTTTCAGATTGATTTTATAATGGTAAGACAGAGATTTAGGGACCAGATATTAAATCTTAAGATATTTCCAGGGAGGATGTGGACCCTGACCACAATTTATTGGTTATGAACAGTAGATTTTAAGAGAAGAAATTGCAAAAAGGCAGGAAATTAAAAGACGGGACCTGGACAAGTTGAGAATTTCAGAGGCAGCATTAGGCAATGTTTGACAAGGACAGGGGAAAGGAATACAGTAGAAGATGAATGGGTAGCTTTAGAAAGATGAAATAGCGAAGGCAGCAGAGGATCAAATAGGTAAAAGACACATGGCCAAGTAGAAATCCTTGGATAGCACAGGAGATAATGAATTTAATTGATGAAAGGTGAAAATACAGAAATGCAGTGAATGAAGCATGTAAAAGAGAACACAAATATTTTTAAAAAATGAGATCAACAGAAAGTGCAAAATGGCTAAGCCAAATGCTAGGATTTAGAAGCATATATCACTAGGAGAAATATAGTCACTGTCTACGGGAAAATTACAGAGGCCTTTGGAGAAAAGAGAAACTGCTGCTTCAACATCAGGAGCTCAGATGGAAAACATGTCCTAAGCAGAGAGGGAAAACTGAAATGGGGAAGGAGTATATAGAGGGTCTATAAAGAGAGATAAACTTGCAGGCAACATTATACAAACAGAAGAGGTCATAGATGAAAATGAGTGGGAAGAAGAATTTGACAAAGCACTGAGAGACCTAAGTCTAAACAAGGCCCCAGGAGTAGACACCATTCCATCAGAACTACTGATAGCCTTGGGAGAGCCAGCCATGACAAAACTCTTCCATCTGGTGTGCAAGGTCTATGTAGACTTAGAGACAGCTTTGACAATGTTGAGACAGCAGTTATAAGATTTGAGTGGCATGAAATGGAAACAGTGGTTGAGAAGGGAGTGAGACAAGGTTGTAGTTTATTCAGGCTGTACATTGAGCATGCAGTAAAGTACACCAAAGAAAAATTTGGAAGAGGAATTGAAGTCCAGGGAGAAGAAATAACAGCTTTTAAGTTTGCCAAAGATATTGTAATTGTGTCAGGGACAGCGAAGGACTTAGAAGAACAGTTGAATGAAAAGGATATTGTCTTGAAAAAGGGATACAAGATGAACATCAACAGGAACAAAACAAGGCTAATGGAATATGGTAGTTAATTAAACTGGGTGATACTGAGGGAATTATATTAGGAAATGAGGCACTTCAACTAGTAAATTTGTTTTGCTATTTGGGCAGTAAAATAACTAATGATGGCCAAAGTAGAGAGGATATAAAATGGCAGTGGCAAGAAAAGAGTTTCTGAAGAGGAGGCAGTTGTTAACAGAAATTATAGCTTTAAGTGGAAGGAAGTATTGTGTGTGTGTGTGTGTGTGTGTGTGTGGTGGGGGGGGGGGGGGGGGGAGTTAAAATTGTATGAGGCCAAGAGTAAGCAGAGTCAGAAGGATGTGGGTGGTTGTTGCTAGTCAGAGATGAAGAAGCTTGCACAGGGTAGAGTAGCATGGAGAATTACATCAATCTAGTCTTAGAACTGAAGACGACAAGAACAGCAACAGCCACATAGCTATAACATACTGCAATACAGCAGTGACTAACTCACTTTCATCACAACATAAATGGTTTTTAAGCGTAGACCATACTGATTACACAAAACTACAGAAAAAAACTCATGAAGTGAACAGAAGTACATTTCATCATTGATAGCGGAACATTAATTAGAATAATTCATTAATCTACTAAAAAAAAATTTTGGTTTCTTAATCTTATCTTTACATTTTTCTTATGTTATGCAAGATCAGTTGATGGGAAGTAAAACACCAATCTACCTTCCTTCTTGGATGTTCAAGCTACAGCTAATACATTATCGCATTTTCCTCGAGACACACATGTAAGTGAATTAATGCAATTTAACCACGAGTAATAAGTCTACCTGCAGGCAAACAACTAAGTTCCTTTACTCGACACATTCTCTCTCACCCATGCCCACTTTTAACAGTTGGCGAAACTATCTTATTGTGCATTTGTCACCAAGTGTAAACAGTGTCCTCTACCTCAGCTTTACAACAATAACTGTAGTATAAAGAGCTGATTTTTACATTGACAGCCTACGGGTGCATGATTTTCTTAGCTCACCATCATAGCAGTAATTAAGAGAAAACTGAGGATGTACCTACAGTACAATCACCCATCAAATAACTTACATTCCGATGATTAGAATTACTTCACTGCCACAAAAACAGTATCATCTATTCCATGTTTAGCTACCGTATCATCAGTACAAACGGTTAAAGCATTTAGGCCTACTTGTTATCTAAAATTCGTCACAACTGTAGGCCAATTTCAGGAAACTTGCGTTATTAACCACTGATTTCCTTTAAAATGTTACTACATCTTAAGATAAGTGTTCCAAAGCACTAGACAAGGGTGAGGATACAACAGGTATTTTCTTGAATCTATCAAAGGCATCTGACACAGCTGACCACAGAATTTCACAACACAAATTAGAAATATTAGGAATAAAGAGTACAGCACAGAATTGGTTTAAGTCATGAGAGAAAACTGGGTGCAAAGAGTTGACATCTACCATATATTCCTAAAAGAAAAGTAGTAAAACACTTATCAGATCTAAATATATTAATATAGGTATCCTCCAGGGAAGTGTATTGGGCCCAGCCCTCTTCCTTTTATATATAAATTATTTCCCACAGAGTGTCAGGTATAGAGAAAATACGATTTGCAAATGCATCAGACAAAAATTAAACTCTGTGAGCAGAAAACTTCCTTGAAGCCCTCTGAGACATCCACAACAGGTCATTAACAAATAGAGTAACTTTGTATGTGAAAGAGACAAAATGTATAAACCTCAACTAAATGAAAAACCCAATGATACTATATTGAAAGTAAATAATGATGTACCAGATTGTGTAACTGATACCAAATTTTTGGGAATGACTGTAGATAGCCCATTGAAATGGACAGAACATGAGAATTTTGGCAAAGAAGTTATCCTGAGTGAATTGTTGGACCTGTGTGCAGCATTTCATCCCTCAAAGTAGCCTACTTTGGATATATGCATTCAACATACAGACTACTTTCAAGATACATAAAACAGCGATACGAATAGTAACAAATAGTTTTAACAGGGCACACCATAAAGAATTATTCAAAAAGCTAGAATTCTGAAAGTTCCATGTGAATGTATCTAACACAACATAATGGGACATCCCTGCCCAAACTTTTTGTCTTTAAATATGTCTGCTTGTGTCTGAATATCTCCTTCCCTCTTTCCTGATGAGGCAACAGTTTGTTGCGAAAGCTTGAATTTTGTGTGTATATATGTGTCTGTTCGTGTTTCTATCGACCTGCCAGCGCTTTCGTATGGTAAGTCACATCATCTTTGTTTTTAAATACATTTTTCCTGCGTGGAATGTTTCCCTCTATTATATTGACAACATAATGTATATAAGAAAAAAATCTTAATCTGTACACCACAGACGACACAATACAGGGTGTTACAAAAAGATATGGCCAAACTTTCAGGAAACATTCCTCACACACAAAGAAAGAAAATATGTTATGTGGACATGTGTCCGGAAACGCTTACTTTCCATGTTAGAGCTCATTTTATTACTTCTCTTCAAATCACATTAATCATGGAATGGAAACACACAGCAACAGAACATACCAGCGTGACTTCAAACACCTTGTTACAGGAAATGTTCAAAATGTCCTGCGTTAGCGAGGATACATGCATCCACCCTCCGTCGCATGGAATCCCTGATGCAGCCCTGGAGAATGGTGTATTGTATCACAGCCGTCCACAATACGAGCACGAAGAGTCTCTACATTTGGTACCGGGGTTGCATAGACAAGAGCTTTCAAATGCCCCCATAAATGTAAGTCAAGAGGGTTGAGGCCAGGAGAGAGTGGAGGCCATGGAACTGGTCCGCCTCTACCAATCCATCGGTCACCAAATCTGTTGTTGAGGAGCGCACGAACACTTCAACTGAAATGTGCACGAGTTCCATCGTGCATGAACCACATGTTGTGTCGTACTTGTAAAGGCACATGTTCTAGCAGCACAGGTAGAGTATCCCGTGTGAAATCATAACGTGCTCCATTGAGCGTAGGTGGAAGAACATAGGGCCCAATCAAGACATCACCAACAATGCCTGCCCAAACGTTCACAGAAAATCTGTGTTGATGACGTGATTGCACAATTGCGAGCGGATTCTCATCAGCCCACACATGTTGATTGTGAAAATTTACAATTTGATCACGTTGGACTGAAGCCTCATCCGTAAAGAGAACATTTGCACTGAAATGAGGATTGACACATTGTTGGATGAACCATTCGCAGAAGTGTACCCATGGTGGCCAATCAGCTGCTGATAGTGCCTGCACACGCTGTACATGGTACGGAAACAACTGGTTCTCCCGTAGCACTTCCATACAGTGACGTAGTCAATGTTACCTTGTACAGCAGCAACTTCTCTAATGCTGATATTAGGGTTATCATCAACTGCACGAAGAATTGCCTCATCCATTGCAGGTGTCCTCGTCGTTCTACGTCTTCCCCAGTCGCAAGTCATAGGCTGGAATGTTCCGTGCTCCCTAAGACGCCGATCAATTGCTTCGAACGTCTTTTTGTCGGAACACCTTCGTTCTGGAAATCTGTCTCGATACAAACATACCGCGCCACGGCTATTGCCCTGTGCTAATCCATACATCAAATGGGCATCTGCCAACTCCGCATTTGTAAACATTGCACTGACTGCAAAACCACGTTCGTGATGAACACTACCCTGTTGATGCTACGTACTGTAGAGCAATGAGTCGCATGTCAACACAAGCACCGAAGTCAACATTACCTTCCTTCAATTGGGCCAACTGGCGGTGAATCGAGGAAGTACAGTACATACTGACGAAACTAAAATGAGCTCTAACATGGAAATTAAGTGTTTCCGGACACATGTCCACATAACATCTTTTCTTTATTTGTGTGTGAGGAATGTTTCCTGAAAGTTTGGCCGTACCTTTTTGTAACACCCTGTATATGACCATGGAACCAAATCCAGACAGTGTTTACATCTAAACAGAAGAAACAAGTCAAAAACTCAGAATAGTGAATATACTAAGTAATAAAATTGTACAATAGACTGCCACAAGAAATAAAAGATGAAAATGGTCCCCACACCTTTAACCAAAGCCTAAAAAATATTTACTAAATAATAGCTACTACAGTGTAAGTGAATATTTAAAATAATTGTAGACTGCAACGTAATGTTCACAAACATTGTACTATGTAACAATTTCGTGATATGATTAGAAAAGTAGAACCAAGTATAGGAGCTACAAATACTGTAAGATGAATGTTTATACTAATAAGAAATATCTTACAAACATTTGACGACATCCATACAATGTATATTGTTCTACAGATGAATAAATAAGTCAGTCAATCAATCAAATGCTTCACCACAAAAGCAAATATAACGTCAAGATTAAGAGAAAAGTATCAGACAGAAAATGGGGATAAAAGCAATTAACTGAAAACAAAAATTAACTACTATTTTTGTAATTTCTGAAGCAAATATTAAAATTTCTCTCTGAATTGTCAAACAGTTTTAAACTTTTTATTCAGTTTTTCCTAACCATATCTATTCTTTTACTACAGATGGCATGTTTCCAATCTGAGACCACTTGTAAATAAAAAATGGTAACATAATATTTTCTTAATATAAAATGTTCAGAAAAGTGGGCTTTACAAAATGTTATCCCTTCTGCAAATCTAAGCAATGATTATAATTTATTTTCCAATTTTTCCTGTTGCTCATATTTAAATAAAAATCCATAAAACTGACTGAACTTTCGTTAATAAGGGCTTTAGGCTGTCATTTGCAGATAATAACGGTGTATTTAAGGTATCAAAATCCCTGAAGCTTGTATATATATGATCCTCTGTAGATGTTGAAGAAAACAGAGCCTTTTACAATGATCACAGTTGGTTTGAAACGATCCACCCATGTTTCACGGAAGTTAACCAGCTATTTATGCCTCTGCTTGTCTGTCATTCCTTACATCAGCCTCTTCATCAGCACTGTCACCAGCACCAGTAGTATTATCAGTAAAGACAATGCATAAAACTTTTTCATCACCTATGCAATCATCTTTTGTGGAGTCAAGAAAGGTATTATAAGATCCCAGAAATTGCCTTAAACTGCTTAATGGCATGCATCTATCATCCTCACAATTACGTAATGAATTTACAGGTAGGGATATGTTATTTGTTGTAACTGTTTCCGGTGCTGCCTGGAACTGAAAGTTTGTGTTGGAGTTTCAAACATGCAACAAAAACATTCACCAGTGAGTCTTGATTGAAGGCCCTCATGATTAAAAATTGGAGGCCATTTTTTATTTAAATCTGTCACAAATGAACATCAATGATTATTTTGTAGTTTTCCACCTAATTACAACATTTTTCTTATCCCTCTCTCTCTCTCTCTCTCTCTCTCTCTCTCTCTCTCTCTCTCTCTCTCTATCTATCTATCTCTCTCTCTCTCTGTTCCTAGCTCCAACACTTTCTAGTTCATTTAATACGCTGTACTACATTTCAGTATGTGGTGACTCTTCAGAGAGGGTGCACTTATAAGATTTGCTATCTTGTGGATAATAATGGGAACTGTTTAGTGAATTAGAGACAGTGTATCTTTTCAACAGTCTGCAGTGTATATGCCTCGGCAGGTAAAGTACTAAATGCTACAGTGGTCTCAATAACTGCAGCAACCATATGACTAAGGTGAGTTGCAGTTACCTTAACTTTCATTTTAATAAAATAAGCCTTTAAGTCACAAAATGATGCTCTGCAGTTTCGGCAAAATCTTAAACATCTTCTACTGATCCAGAGGAAAAGCCCTCTAAAAAGAATTCAAAACTGGCCTCTTTTTTAAACCCAACTTTCTAGAATTCTTTAATAGGTGTGAGATGACATAAATCACTGCAATAGGTTCACACTAACTAAGAAATGAAATGGACTGGATTCAGTTGACCATTGCAGAGGTCTTTCAGTGCTCTCTGGTTGGTTGCACCCTGGTCACAAACTGTACAAACTATCTTCAGTCCTATTTCTTGCAGTTGCCTTATATTAACATACGTAAAAGAACTTTTAAATAAGCAACAATATTAAGCACAGAAACCAGGAATGAAGCTCTACAGATGCAGTATGCAAATGAAAAATATGATTCATTTATTACAACAATTAAAAATGATTTTTAATGCAGCATTCCCAAAAGTAAAGAGACAAGAAAAGATGCAGGATCAGACAAAGTGGATTACCAGTGAAATAACAGAACTGAGAAGGAAGTTACAGGTCTGAAATGAAGGGGTGAAGCTGAAAACTATAAAGTTTTACAAAAGAAGTATAGAAAAATATTATGAGAGGCAAAATCAAGAGCAATTTATGCCACCATTATGAACCCAAGAAACAAGACAAAGGCAGCTTAGAAAGCAGTTAATGATAAAAGACAGAAAAAAGCTGGATCAAACACAGAAATAGGTATCAGGTCAGTGAAAATAAACAAAGCAATGGTTACATACTCAATGTTAACTATGTAAATGTCACAGAGAATTAAAAACTGGAAAGAAATAGTCCACAAAAGAAGGCTACTAAGTTATCACAAAAGTCAAGCACAACCGTGTTCTTGAAACCAGGCACAGAAGATGAACTGAAGTCCAAGAAATCAGCTGGTGATGACGAAATATCGAATCATGTAATAAATCAAGTAAGTGAGCATATAATCTCACCATTGCTGGACACAGCAGACAGCTCTCCAGGGACGGAATTTTTTCAGAAAAACTGAAGATGGGCAGCGTGGTACCAGTGTACAAGAAATGGGATAAGGACGACGTCAACAACTACAGGCCAGTTTCACTGATACCAGGTTTCTCAAAAATCCTGGTAATGCTTTTACATAATAGATTAGTTGAATATCTGGACAAATACAACATTCTCATACCATAACAGCACGGTTTCAGAAAAAGTAGATCTACGGAATCAGCAATTGCTGGTCTGACAGAATAGTACATTATACAGTCCTTATACGAAAAACAGTTTGTATCTGCAATGTTTCTGAATCTCCACAAAGCATTTGACACTATTGAGCATGAAATACTGATAAAAAAAATTGGTAAACTTGTATTTGAGGGCAAGCAGAGGAGTGGGTAGAATTACAACTATGCAACAAGAAGCAATAAGTATCAATAGGGAATGCATATCAGTCAAAAACCAAAACCATCACATATGGAGTGCCGCAGCAATCAGTAATAGTGCCCTTGCTGTTTAATCTGTTTGTTAATGACGTAGCTGCTGAAGAGAAAGAGAAGAAAATACTGTACGCAGATGACATGACTACACTGAACAATGAGCATACATATTTGCAAACGCCACAGCTCAATGGCTTCTGAAAAATGGACTTGTTATAAACCTAAAAAAAGACTATGTATGCAGTGTTCAGAAATAAGAAGTCTGCACTTGGGTTTAGAGGTGGACGAAATGAGACTAAAAGAAGCAGAATCCACTAGATTATTACGTACTACTGTGGATGACAAGCTGAAATGTTAACAACATACTAATTCTGTCTTGTAAGTAACTCATCTCTGTCATATTTATAATGAGGCAGCTTGCACAATATCCAGGCAAACAGTTTCTGTGCACAGTGTACCATGGACTCTTCAAACCATACCTGCAGTATGGAGTGGCAGTGTAGAAACACAAATACTCAAGAAATAAAAAGGGTGTTAGCATTTTTTTAAAAAAAGAAGCTGTCAGAATTACATTAAGACGAAAACTTCTGAAACATGTAGAAACTGCTTCAAAGGACTAGGTACCTTAATTTTTTCCTCCTTGTAGACATATACAAAACTATACTATATGTCACAAAGTGGACTATCAAATGCTAGTGTACACGCCCACAGCACACAGAGGAAGAAGGACACACCTCACTGACTGACAGTGCTTGAAAAAGGACCCCAGGACTCAGGTATCAGATTATTTAGGAGTCTGCCTAAAAAACTGCCTGACAACATACATGACACTAGGTTTTCAAAGAACCTAGAAGACTATCTGGTGGAAAAGGAATTTTAGTGTTGTAAAATATTTGCAAACGCCACAGCTCATTTACTCACGTTAAATTTGTAAATATTGTTAATTATAATCACTGCTGTTAAAATAGTTAGGAAGTATGATAACAAAGATTTTTGTATTTTTGACATGCCCTGTATCACATGTACGTTCACTGAACAGCATGTAATCCTACGGGATCGAATAAAATTCAATTCAACAACCTGCTATCAATTTCACGTATACCTTTCACCATGAATATCAATGCATGGTCTGCATATACATTTGAACTTCCTATATCCTGAAACCCTGTGATCTGTTATTACTTGCAACATAACACAAAATTCTCACTAAAGCCATTTCCTCAAACAACAAAGCACAATATTTATCATTGCTACACATTTCCTCAACTTCTGCTTGCCTTCATCATTACAAGATTCAATCCTGGGTTGAAAGGTATAGCAGATAAGGGATTTCAGATGCTTCACAAAATGCAGGTAAAAATAAACTGACACATCCTATGTGTACAGGCACGGGCTTCACTTGTGTAAGGACACACCTTGTACTTAGATGTCTATTGCCTAGCATTTGCTGATCCATAGGAGTTCCTTAATTGGATGTTTATGGAATCTCCAGCAATAGACTTTAAATTGTTTTCTATAAAAGAGAAAGCATTGCTGTCATACAAATCTTTAAGTGCTTTTAGTTTATTTTTCCCATGATGTAGCTTTGGTTTACATTTTGCTAGCCTTGTTAGAGTATTCCTATACTTTTTGATTTTCAGGAACTGCAGTCTGCTTCTGAAATTCCTGTACCCAAAACTACAGTTTCTTGATTAAATGATGTTACGAGTAAGCATGAGTACTCACCATCTGTAGATTCATCTTGAGAGGGAACAAGAAATTTAAGGAGTGCATCACTCAAAGAACTACACTTTCAGCACAACTCGTGCTTGGTAATTCACTAGCCACAGCACGGCTAGCACTTGGTAATAATTTATTTATTTCGCGAACGTATCATCACATTCATGATAAGGACTTGTCAATTTCAACCGATACACTTCTGATATTAGGAGCTACGTAACGAACACTTGTCATTTGTTTTGAAAACACACCCCTAGCCTAAGCCTAGTTTTATTCGTTAAGTCGTCTTCGGAGAAAGGTTCCCCACAAACAAAAGCAGTAGCAAAGTTCACATCAGGTGACAGCTCACAAACACTTTTCCACTTCAAAAGCAACTTTTGAGATTGTTTAGGAAACTTGTAGAAACGCTTGTTGTCAACTTCGTCCCTTGAACCTACGTAATATCCAGATGAACAATTCGGGAAATTACAAGAGCGTTTCAACTTCAGTTTCTTGTGCGGCATACACTGGAAAACATAGAATTCATTACTTTCACTAGAACAACTGCTAATTAGACACGCCTTATTTAGGCAAGCGAAAGGAAACCACACAGCTTAATTCGTGATAGAAGATAATATATTTCATTCATACATAGTTAAAATACTGTAAATCGGGATATAGGCCTATTACATTAGTATTAATTGGGGACACTATTTTCAGCACGAATTCTCTCCAGCTCCTCAATAAAGCTTATGAAATTTTAAATCTATAATCATATTATAACGAAATATAATTTGTAGTATCCAGATACGAAATGAGAAACACTACAAAAACGGCCAAAATGCAGCTACAGTACAGCACGTCACAACTGAATCAGCCGCTCTTCGATCGCATTGGATAGATCTCATTGGACAATTGTACGGGTTCCAATCATCCAATTAGATGGCTTCAAGACTCTTGTAGCGCCTGGAGTGATGTGGAGACGAACTTCTCGGCGTGTTGCCAGTTTTTCCGTGTAGCTTTCGTCAGCACGGTCGACTACTGACACACGAATACACTTCGGTTACATCACTGTCATCGTCACTGTACATGTGACACATTTCCCGCAAGACAGAAACAGAATTTCGGAAATCATTTTTCGCTGTCTTGTTTACATGTTGTGGTCTGAAGAGGATTTGCTGGCCCTCTTAAATATGGCGTCTGCAAAACAGCTGATTCAGTCACCACAGTCTCTTCACTTTAATATTGTTGTTAGCTTCATGCTCAGTCTTAATGTATCTGCTTCTCCTTCACTGCACAATAAGTCCATATTAACCGAATATTCTGAAAATGAGACTTAACTTGACAACTCGCGAACTTTTAAAAGCGGTTGCGTTTACGGGAATGTGAAAATCGATAGCGGAATTGGAAAAACAGCAATTAGAAGCGGATTTCCAGAATCGATTTTGAAGCGTTAACATGACCACTCATAAATGGCATTGCGTAATCGGTTTACGAAATCGGATTTTGGGAGCCCCATTTAAATAGGGGTTCGGAAAACGAAAGCATGTCAGTTAACATGCCAAAGGCCAGGTTAACCTAACCTTAACTCTCATTAGAAAATGTGGACGAGATAAAGTTACTTCAAAGTGCTCCAAAAAGTACCGCCGTGTACATTTTTTTCGACATGCCATTTAAGTCTGATTGAACATTCAAACTTACGATGTTCTCTCAAGTGCAATATAATAAAGAACAAAAATAACTACTAACCATTTTCGCCAAAGAAACCTAACCGTTACGACAGAAAGTTAACTACTCGAAATCGTAAACAATGGGGAAACTGTAATAGGTTTCACAATACGATCGTGTGATTTGCCTCACCATTTCCTATTCGAACTAAGAGCTCTGTCTACCAAAAACGATGCGAGCTACGCAAACTACGCCTGTTGGGTGACAGGTAGCACCACTTCTATTACCGGCTAGTCGGACAAAGTGAATTGATGGTAGGCAAAGCCACCCCAGATTACGGTAATGAAATGTAAATTGGGAACCTGCTGTAACTTCTTGAGATCAGTATAAGAATCAAATCGCGCATAATTTGTTTTGCTCTTCTCGTGTCATTTAGTGCTTTTTCTGATACTGATGCATATATAGAATCAGATCTAAAATAAAGGTGCCCATTTACACGTTGCTATTTGCATAAATAGTGACAGTTTGTGCATAAGCTACGTACGAAATTTCATTTGGATTTAAATCAGACGACTCAAGTTCGAACCAGCGAGGTTTTCGCGTCGAAAATTGACTTCTGCAGAAAACTGATGCGGTCTGTAGTGTAACAATGCATTAAAGCTGAAATGTCTATTGAACAATTTCCACCTAATGATTATACATATATTTCGATAATTTTCTTCTGCTTTTATGACTTAACATATTTCAGAGCGGGAAGTTTTTAATAAGAGATTGAAGTATGCTCGAACAACATCCTTTCCAAAGTTTAAGTTCTTTATACGGATTTTTCCAGGAACCTCTTCAAAGACTGACGCGCCGAAAATAAAGTGACTCATGCGCACACGTTTGCGCTGTGATTGGTCACCGCGCTATGCCATTACTCTCATAGCGTCTACAGGATGCCATGCATAGATTGTATGTTGGCAGGTGGACGCCATCTTCAATGCTGTGAAGTGTAATAATACGCCGGAGTTGTCCGATTATCTTGCGAACGACAAAAGTTTCGGGACTCCGGTTAATTGGTATGTGTTCTTGGTCCTATATGTGTGCTACTGTAGAGAAATAGAACTCTTATGTCATCTGAAACACAACAGAGCGGTAAGAGTTGGGTGTGGTACGTGTATAAGGTCGGATGGGCTGTCAAAGTGAACTGATAGCGTAAAGAGTGTTTTTTTGTCCTCTCTTCAACAAGCCTTGAGACACGCCAGAAGTTAATGATTCAGTTCTTTACCTTTGGATCTCTATACGAATAAGCTATTTGCGATCGTAATAATATTTTATTAGTTGTGTGACGAAAACCAATACAATGGCCGCGATCGATGAGTGTAATGCCCCCAGTGACCGATTTCTCAAAGTTTAAACAGATACTTTGTGTCTAGTGTGATTGTTGAACCTAGCAGTGACGTGTTTATTGGTAAATATCTACGAGCTTCATTGTTTCCGTCTAAAGATTAATATAATGTGAATGAGTTGTAAGATTTATTGAACAACTAGGCAGTTCGAGTGGAATGTGTATTTTCGGTAGCTTTGATCTTGTATGTGGGTATATTCTTTAACTTTCGGAATTACTGATAACAGAAGGATTGTATAGAGTTTCTCGTGCCTTAGAGTTGTAGTGGCTTTCACAGTTCTCTGTGATTGGAGTTGTCACTTGGAGGGATACGTACACCGTATTTAACACAAAATGCCTCGCAGATAATGAGGTGCTTAATATGTCTGTACATTTCAGACCTGAATGGTTGTACGTTGTTATGCCAGAAGAAAATTTTTGACGTATCGGTAAACTGGCTCGCAAATACATGAACTGATGTACTGTATACAGATGTTCAGAATAAAACTGCTGGCTACAGTGTGTAATCTTCAGATATTGAATTCACCGAAAGCAAACATTTAGTAATGAGTATTGTTCAGAATCGAATATTGTGAGATTCAGTATGCCACCGAAACACCTGTTGGTTGCTATTGATTATGACTTGTATTTTCATTAGCGTAGCAAGAAATACAGATACGCGAACCTTACGTCACTGTCCAGCAGATGTATCAATAAGAGTTTTCAAACAATCAACACTCATCCGACTCAGTTGATTGACGTAGAGTATGAAGTTAACATTATAAACCGCTGTCAAACTTTATTTGCTCTCCTTTTTTTAACTATGCACATTCTGTCGAAAATTTATAGGCCAGATGAGAATCAGATAAATGTTGAATATAGTGAAAAGAAACAGGGATAAGCCTTGTGAAAGCTAGTTCTTGTGTAGCTTTTAATACCATCTCCTGTGGGGAAGAGGACAGTATTAACTATTATTAGCCATATGTCAAGATATCTTCAGAGGCAGATTAAAATGTACTGTTAGGACTCCCTCCCTCACCCCATCCTACCCCAAATCTTGATTGTTGCATAGTCTGAAGTCTAAGATCAGTGAAAGGGGGTAATTTGTGAGTTTGCAAATCCAATGATTGTGAATGACAAATAGAGATTGTGGTAATATTGATCTGCACGGAGCTAGGTGGCGCAGTGGTTAGCATAGCACACTGGACTCTCATTCAGGGTGAGGACGGTCATCATGATTTAGGTTTTTCGTGTTTTCCCTAAATCTCTTCAGGGAAATGCTGGGATGGTTTCTTTGAAAGGGCACAACTGACTTCCTTCCCCATCATTCTGTAAACCGATAGAGATCAGTGACCTCACTGTTTGGTCCCCTCCCCCAACAAATCAACCAATCAATATTGACCTGCAACATAGCACAATGTTTACTTTCACACCATATTTATACATATTTTGCCATTTTTGTACACCTGTCATATCAATTAAAACATAAGGTAAATTCAGAAAATGTGTATGATGCACGTATGTTGTAGATGTACTACAAAAGAGGCAACTTTTGCTGGCCTCTTATAAGGAAGTTGACTCCACAGATGTCGGCAACTACTGGCCATTGTTGCTCCTAACGTTTAAATTTTTTTAGAAGGTAATGCACTCAGTTTTCACCTGTGTGTGGGGATGGAGTACCTTGCAAACTATAGTTTACATTTCAAAAGGAATTACTGAGGCAGCTATTTTTTATGTACACTGAACACACAGTTTTTATAGTTATGAAATGTATATACTTTAGTATTATCTGCATTTTGTTGAAGGCTTTTGTCTACTGCAATATTTTGTTTAGGGAAGTTAACTATTCTGACATACATTGGTCAGCCGGTTTGGTTCCTATTTAAAAAAATACAGGGGGCAGAAAGTTACACTAGGATGTCTCAGATAATACAAATATGAAGGCTCGTCATCTACATGTGAAGAAATCACAAAGCGTATTTCACAGAGTTCAATCATGGTCCTATTACTGTTTTTAATTTTGGGTGAATGAAGCAAATTTTAGAACTTTATGCCAATGCTACTAGTAATGTGGCCAAGCCAAATAAAGAAGCGTCAGCAGGGAAAATGGAAAAAGATGTTTTTCTTAGTGAAGTGTTTCCCAAATGAGCTATCTGTAAACTTGGAAAAACTCAACTCATTTAGTATTGTACTTCAGTGCCTAGTATCAAATGTAGAGAAAATAGTATTGCACACTTCACAAAATATAGAGTTTTGTCCTGTAGTAGAATATCAGTTAATGACAAATGGAATCAGGCAAATCACACAAATACCAGGATTTAACAATTTGTAGGGATTTGAAACTGAATGATCACATAGGCTTAAATGTAGGTCAGGTAGGTGGCAGACTTCAGTTCATTGGCAGGGTACTGGGAAAATGCAGCCAGTCTACAAAGAAGACTGCTTACAAAGCATTTGTGCTTCTCAGCTTTGAATATCTCTCAAGTGTGTGTGGGGCCCATACCAAATCATATATTGGTCATATACAAAGGGCAACATGTGTATTCACAAGTTCAACTAAGTCCCCACTGTCTCGAGTTGCATCATAACTGGCCCATACCCCTGCTCCATATTGTGTTGTTTTCGGTATCTTATAAACTGCATTTTACAATCAGCTGTTTATTGTCCCATCAGTAATCTACTGGTTTCGCTTATGAACCGTCATCCAGGATTTATGTTAAAACAGATTAGTTACAAACATCCCATATTCGTTTGAAGTTGAACCACAGCGAAATTATCCACAGTTGTATAGTCAATTTGTCTTAGAATCTTGACAGTCATATTTAATGTCAAAAATAGACACATCAAAGTAGTGTAGTTTGTCTAATATATGTGCATGATATGCACAAAAATTCTTGTAGAATATTTGCTATATGTCAGGCATTTTTTCACTATCTGTTAATTTTTATAATTATAAAATAATTAAAAGCCTGTGCTACAGAGTAGCCTGTTAGTACCACAAGCTATGTTTTACATTCACATCTCTTGGCTTTGCAACTAATTCCCAACTTGTCACCTGCAACCTAAACAAGACCTCAGGTTGTGCTACAGATCAACGCAAAATACGTATATATAATGTGATAATTTTTTTCTCCCCACAACCAATCTGTAGCTGCCCCCCCCCCCCCCTCCTCTCTCTCTCTCTCTCTCTCTCTCTCTCTCTCTCTCTCTCTCTCTCTCACACACACACACACACACACACACACACACACACACACACACACACGTGTACGTGTATATATTCATTCTGCCTTCCTCCATACTTTTTTTAGGTCTGTTTATTGTATTAACGATTTTCTAAAAAAATTTTTTAAAAAAAAAAGAAAAGAAAAAAAAACTGCTGTGAGAACAAGTCCAGAGTGTTGGCCATTTATATTTAATTTCGTGCTGACATTGAGTAAAATAATATAATAAAATTACTTCAGTATTGCAGAATAATCATTGAACATCACTTTTTAACATAAGCATAAATATTTTAATTATTCTTCTATAAAGAAAATTTAATGGACTAGTATTGTATTCGCCAACTGACATGTGAACTTATTTCCAAGTGTGGGACATTATAGTATGATAAGAAATCTATGTTTCATATTGCACACTTTTATCGGTTCATAGGTACATAAAAAAAGTGAGTGGTGGGGCAATGTGTAGTCATGATAACAGATACTGATTCTGCTTAATCTCTATGTTATTGTTTGCTTCAGGGTTCATGTAGAATATTTAAAGTTAATTTTCTTGCTTATGCAGCTGTTGTGTGGCCATTTAGCCACCATAGTTTTTAATATGAGCGACATAACAAGCAATACTTATCATTTTCCAAGTGCGTAAAACCTTTTGAGAGGGAGTCTGGAATGGGAACATTCTCCTCGTGAGGATAATATGAGTGTTGCCACGGGACAACTGGAGTGTGCATAGTGTACAGACACAGGGCATGCTATTAATGGTGAAAAGTGTTCTCAACCTCTTTCTGCACAGAAAGCATAATGCACCTACTTGCACTGCACTGTGATAACACCTTAGTTGCAGCAGTGTAACTCAACCACAATATTTTTGCACTTGCCTGTTATTAGAAAAACATGGCGATATTACAGTAAAAAATTAGTGTTGACTAAGGAAAGTGCATCACACTGCCAGTGCTCTCAAGTCAGCTGTGGATATATGCGCTGATGTGTGATAAATAAGATGACCAAAGCACCCTCACTCAGGTCCAATAATACTGATGATGCCATAATCGCTATCACTTTTGACACACAAAATTGTTTGGATTGAAGCTGTACTCTTGTGGAATGTTTTTCATTGTACTATTGAGACCAATTCTTGAAATTAGGTACTTTGTATGTCTGCTTTGTTAGTAAATATTCTGAGAGTAGTTCTTAACTTTTAAATCTATCGAAATTGTATGTTGAACTGCACGTGTAGGTTTACTTATATTGGTATGAGTGCACCATTTTGAAGTATGTAATAGCAGCAGTATGTTGTCACATAAAATAAACACTATTCATCATGAATGCAATATTTTGGTGAACATGTTACTTTGCTCTGCATTCGCAGGATGTTGACTCATGTTGAAACATCAGATTGCAGAGTTTCAAATTGTTATAGTATGTATGCAACAAGGGAGCTGGTATTTTATTTTGAATTAGTGGTCTCTCGGGTTTCTGAATCTCATTTCTGTTTCCGTGAAATAGTCTGTATTTTTGTTGTGTATCATTGGCAGAGGTGAATCTGGTTCAGATTACATTCTCTTCTTTCTGGGATAGTTTCAAGTGCATACTGTGTATGTACTGCTGTGAAAACACTTGAAAAAAATGTATTTATCACTGAGCATTGGTTCATTATTTTTATGTGTGAAAAGTGCACCAAACTGTTTGGCTGGACTGTTTCTTTGCAAAAAATTTAAATGCTATCCATTTGATTTTCGGTTAATATATTGTGCTGTTCATTGGTAACCTCTGTTGTAGGAATTCCTTGAAGATTCCATGACACCATGAGTTACCAGATGCAGCAGCCACAGTCTAGACTTAGTAAGTATAATATGTTGCTGTAATTGAGTATTTGTGGATGCATCTTAAACATGGTATTTCAGTTAGTATGCTGTTCACTTACATGTATTTCAGTTATAAAGGATAGCAGAACAATGAAAAATAAAGGTTGCCCCCTGTTATACAGATTTGTATCTTCCATGAGAATCTGAATGGAAGAACACTCCCTTCTCTTTGTACTGGAGTAAGAAATTGTTTGGTTTATGATGTATCTTGTGAAAAAGCATTCCATCCTTTATGAAGTTATGAAATATAGAAACAGTTTAGCTTTGTATGTGACTTTAGTTAGTTTTTAATAATTCCATGTTTACAAAGTTGCCCACAATGTTAGTGTTTGAGACAAATATAAGAAGCATTGCAGAAGGCAATTTCCTTCAGTGTTCATTTTTGCATGACTTGAGGAGAACCACTTTGTGATTAAAACTGTGTGGCAAATATAAGTTTTTGCTTTCTAGTTTGGAGTGTTTTTGGCTAATTCAAGAAGACCAACTACACTTGAGAGAGGTAGAAAGTTTTAAAACAGAAGAGTAAAATCAACTTTTGCAATGTCAGGGTTTGTCCATTTGTGTACTGGCAGCTAGACCTTCAGTCCTCAGTTTGGAACACCTTAGCCATATCTGTAAAAATAAGAGCTAATTTCAGTCTTAGGGAAACACTCTGTTGAGGTCAGATTTCAACAACAGCCTGAAGATAATTGTTGCAAGCTATTGCAGGCAGGGCAATGTGTTCTGTATGTCAGACAGAATTCGTTGGGCCTATCTACACATGCAATTAATACTGTTTGTAAGACTACAGTAGAATGGAAGAGTTTCCTTATTTATGGGTGAGGTGTCAAAGTCGCAAAATAAGAAATGTTGAGGATGATATTGCCTCTGTTGGATCAAAAATTCTGTTATACATGACGGTACAAAGAAATGGGAAAATGTGAAACAATTATACAAAAAAATTATGGAAGATTACAAACTGAATTTGATGCTGAAGTGTGTGTTCCACAAGAGTAGAAACACCATTAGGGATCTTTTTTAAATATTATGTCATTTAAGTGCTCTGCATTTTGCCGTATACATTCACTAAGCTGATTCTGAATATTTGCACAAGTTGGCCCAGTGTGTTACTCTGGTTTATTGGCGATGTTTTCTTCAATCTGGGTCTTTAGCTGGGCCAGGTTTATTGGTGTAGTCCGGTACACGACACTTTTCAGGTATCTCCACAAAAAGCAGTCAAAGGATTCATGGTCTGCAGTTTGGGGCAGGCAAGCGATGTCGACATTCTTTGGAAGTATTGAGACATCATACTGACAGCAGTGTCTCCTTCATCTTTAAAGGAATAAGGGCCCATCACCCCATGGCACGACACTACAGACCATGCAGTAAGGCCCCTTTCACACTGGGATACTGGTGACAGTCCCCAGCGACGATCTCCAACAGAGATACATTCATTTGAACTGGAGCATTCACACCGGGACACTACACAGCCTCGCTGAGCTACTGTGACACAGCAGTTACTCACCCTCGCCACATGCGATGGGTAAGGTCACTGTGTTCACAGAAGTCACTGCTGGACATGCATTAGTTTGAATTAGAGTGTTTGCACTGGGAGACAGAGCCACAGATCAGACACAGCACTGCAGATTTGGCAACAGATGGCAGTCATTTTTGAGAAAAGGACACAAAACATTCATTGTACATTATACTGTACACATTGTAGCCATGAGTTTAGATTTGATTAACACTGAAGATTTTATAAGTGAAGTAGAATACCGTCCTGCTATTTGGGATGTCAAAAGCGTTGTCTATAGCAACAAAGTGGTGAAAACGAATGCTTGACAAGAAATTATAACGAAGTTTGTGCCTGATTGCAATGAGACTAGCATGGATGAAAAAAACAAAATTGGTATGTTGTATGTTCTTTTTTTCAAATTTAATAACCTATTTTTCGGACCAAAAAAGACTAGCGAAATGTAGTTGCTACGCCTGTAAAGGCTTGGAGGGTAGTAACCTTCAAGCACATTTGCATCCCTCACCCGTTTTCTTTTGCATTTACCAGTATCAAGTGTACCTTTATGCAGTCTTAATGTGATAAGAAGGGACAAAATGGATTAGTGTGGAGAACCATGAACTCACCCCTACAGGGCAAATGAAGAAGAAATCTAAAGAAATACTCATATTTCAAAATTTTCATAACAAAATTAAGGGTGTGTCTTATCGTCATCTTATGGTCTGAAAAATACAGTTCAAATATCATTGTCCATTCCCGTGATTTATCAAATTAAGTTTTTGCCATTCGGAAATACTGAAAAAACTTCCTCATCTTGTCTCAGATCGACATAAAGAGTATAAAATAATCCTTTCTCCAGCCGATCACATAGCAGTGGATATATGTGTAATCCTCCTCCTCCTCCTCCTCCTCCTCCTTAGAAGTACCAACAAAAGTTCCTCCTCGCTCGAGTCCATTTCACTAAGTTATCAGTTGGCAATAACTGCAGTGTCAGACACCAGAGATCCAGGAGTGTTCATCACAATTACCGGTGACCGGCACTGGTGACCATCAGTGTCCCAGTGTGAAACAGGCCTAACTTTAGCACTGGGAAACAGACCCTTATGAAGCACTTCAGGATTCACCTGTGTCCAGTAAGGCATATTCTCATTATTCAGAGCCACTTAGGTGAAAATGGGCTTCATCTAACATTCGAAAATTTTCAGTGAAATTGGCATTCTTGCTGATTTTAGCCAACAAGTTTCCACAGAGTCGCACATGCAATACAGATGGTTGTTCAACAATCTGAAGCTTGTAAGAATGCAATTGTGAAGGCTGTGAAGCCTCTTTGCATGTTCAGGTGTCAGAGCCCCAGTGATGAGCCAAGTTCTCACCACTTCAGCTTGCCCAGAATTAATGTTTTTTGGGGTACATACAGACAAGACACACCACTAAGCTGTTTTCCGAAGAGAGTTGTTGCGAGCTAGTGTAGGTAGGGTAAATTGTTCCATATGGCAGACAGAGAATTCCTTGATACCAATAAAGAACAAACCTCTGTCAACACATTGGTAATATGCCTTCACAGCAACCATACACTCTGCACAGCTCCACTGCGACTGAATGTCCGTCACTGTTCCACTTATTGAACATGTTGAGGGTTTCCAGTGTCAACGTCAAATGTTACCGTTTCACTGTGCTTCTCCATATGTAAAAAGAATGGTGGCTTTTTCATTCAACATGAAGTGATTTCACTCAATCCATCTAAGAGGCACTGAGTTGTTAAGTATACTAATGCTGTCCTCAGGTTGCAGAAATGCTTACTCATTTGTCAAAGATGGAATATAGTAATTGAGCACTTGTGTGTGAACCAGAATAAAAACTGAATGACAGCTGGTAATGGGGCAGCAACTACCATAGAACAACTTGGAAAAGTCTTCTTCTGTTTTGTACACGTTTTTACATGAGTCTGAACCTCATGTAGCACTTACCATACTCAGTTACAAACAAAAATTATGGCTGCTATCATAACAATAAAGATTTGTTTTCTGAGTATGCTTAGTTTCTTCATGCATCAAGCTTACATTATGCAACAGGATGTTTGTAACTAGCAATAAAATTGATTATACCATTATGATCCTGCTCAGTGTCTTCTGTACCACATGTTAATGGTAATAATGAGTATATTCAGTATGGAATCTCAACTATTGCCAACGCAGTCATATTGTGTTGATGAATATCAGCAGACATTGTCCCTCCTCTGGCCCCCCGCACCTTATCTTTGCCCAACTGACAAAATTAGACACCAAAAATGCCACAGCGCATGTGTTGAAGCATTATATTGCCCACATAGCTGCAGTATGCTTGGGAGTTCATACTGTACCGCCACTATATTCTTGTTTTGCTGGCTGCTTTGTTGTTTTGATGTGGGTTGGTGTGTGAAGACATGACAGAGAGAACCTAGAGTTTTCTATGGCTGAAGAGATTCTGCGGGGGATAGGGCAGTGATTGTGCCCAGTTACCAAAAGATGCTGAAACTGGTGATGGCGATTTGTCGAGTGGTTTATAAGGACATGGAGATTTTTTATTTGTTGAGTATGGAGGAAATTGGGAGAATTGATGAAAGTTAGACTTATTTTTAGTAGCAAAACCAAGTTACATACATGCAATTAATTTTGCTCATAATTGATATTTTTAATGAGGAACCGATGTGTGAGCCCATGTAGAAATTTGCCACCTGTAGCAATTACTTCTTACAATTTTAATTGAAATGTGATAACTGAAATGAAAGCAATACAGTTGTGGTACTATGTAAACTTCTGATTGTTGGATTAATCTTCTGCATGAACTCCTGTCGTTTTTGATGATGATCCGAGAGCTCATTGTGAAATTGAATATTGGCACTCACTTATGAACTATTGATTACTCATTAACTTTTCTCCTTAAACCTTGCATCTAATTGACTAATTTAATTTGATTAGAAAGAAATGCTCTGGAAACTGTTTCTTTGCAGTTGTTATATATAAGGTAATTCTAGAGACAATGGCACCCTTTTGAATTACTTTCTGTGCCACATTTTGCATTAGAAAGTAACAAGAAAATTTATTTCGATAGACACTACTTTCCTGCGAGAAATAAAGTAATCAGTAACTTCTTCAATATTATTTGTAATAGTTTTATGTAACACAAAATCTTCAGTTGGTGTAATACCTATTTAAATCTTCACTAGCACATCATTAACACACTGATTGCTTTTTGGATGCTGCAATCACCTTTCTATTCTGCTTGTTCTTACTCTTTATTTTCCAAATTTATAAGCATGGCACAAATATTTGTTCTTTGCCTGATGACACAAGCAATGCAGCATACACCATGTTGCCTTCTGTCACTAGTCTGTTGGAATTTTTGTGAGAATCTTTTTACGAAAAGAGACAATCATCTTTCCTATGATCTAAATGAGAGCGACTGTAGGAAACGAGTAGTCTTCCCTGAAGGCAATAGGAAGTACTCTGTGCAGCTTTATACAGCTAATTTTCAGTGTATGTAAGGAAATGATCCTTTTATTTGTTCAACTACTACAGCTGTGAAAAATCAAGAAGAATGCTGTAATTAGTTTCAGGAAGTGTGTCATTATTATTATAGGTTTTCAGCTTTCATTAACTGATTGTGGAACTGAAGTAGTAAATTCTTTAAATAATTCACGTTTACTACAGGCAAGGAAGTCCTGACGGATAAAATTTACAACAGTGTAGTGAGATAATTGTATTGAAAAGAGTGTGTGGGGGGGGGGGGGGGGGGGGGAGTACTACTGTTCTGAGTAGTACTCCATGTTCAGTGAATTGCTACTTGTGATGGAAAAAAGGTGGAGTCTAAATAGAAAGTAAAAATCAAATGTTAATAAATCAAAAGAATGTCACATTATTAGCTCCTTCTGCAAGAACAGTTGCCACCAGTCTGAAAACAGTAATCCATTCATTGATGCTTTGGCCTCCCAAATTTTAAAGTTAGTTCCAGTATTGAGACAAAGTGAGAATGGAGGAGGACTAAAAAGGGATCAGAAACTATTGTAACATTTCGTCTCTTTTCAACAAATTTGAAACACATTTGGGTGCATTTCAGTGCAATAGGCCTTTTGCCCCGACTTTGGGAAATTACAGAGCTCATTAGAAAGCCATATAAATATTGAACTTCCATTTCGAACACATTGCCATTTGACTATTTTATTGTTTATTTAAGTGCAACCCAGGTTTCATTCTTTTATGCCATTTTCAAGTATTTGATTTTATGTCTTTAACAGGACACTCAACATGTTGTCAAGCTCAAAGTTGGCCTGTATGGCCTAACAATGTGTTAAGTATCCTGCAATATATGTGAAAGACATAAAATCAAATACTTGAAAATGGCATAAAAGACTGAAACCTGGATTGTACTTAAATAAACAATAATACAGTCAAATGGCAGTGTGTTCCTTAAAAAAAAAAAATCAAAAACTGTTTGAAACACAAAAGTTGCTTAAAAGATAAACAGAAAATGGGGAAAAGAAGTAACTTGTAAACTATCAATATGTACATATATTGATATTGGCAATGGTAGCAAGCCAACTGTAACAGGGCCTTTTAAAAAAAATCCAAACTGTAAAATTTGAAGACTGGGAGACCCATCTAAAGAGCATAAAAGCATCCTCACCATTTAAACTTTTTCTAATGCAGTGACTGTTTCTAGTATAAATAGTTATGTACATCAGTGTGCTAGTGAGGTGAAGCTCTACTCTAGTGCCTCATGAAATTTCAGCTTTGGTTCAGTCACCAAAGCTATGAAATGCCCTGTGGTGCACAGTTAATAACATGTATATCATATTGAGATATGAGCACAAAGTTTCACAGTGATGAAGAAAAGCCCAAAGACCTTCATTTTTGAGACTGCATTTAGTTTTACTGTATCCCACTAAAAGTTCCACAGCCTTGGGATTTTCTGTATCAGCATCTGGATGCTTTGAAAGATTACCTCCCTTTAAGATGAAGTGATTTGTCATCATTGAATGCCCAGCTGAGAACCAAATCATCATTTTCAAATTAAACACTCACAAAATTTGATTGTATGTCATTGCCAGCTATTACTATTGTAATAGCTGTATACAATGTGACTTATTATTTCATGGTCATCAGAAAGTGTACTCATGAGTTCAGAATTCACAATTTGTCCTGTATGTGGAGTTATCATTTGTACGACACTATAAATTTAAACTGTCTCCACTGTTTCATTTATAAAACTTAATTGTCCAATGAATCCATATTTGCAAAAGCAAAGTGTGTCCTTGATTTCTGACAGCATAACAAACTTCATTAACCAATTTTGGTTACCTGACAGTTTTCTACGCTATTGTATTTCATTTGGTATGTCATTTGTGTAACAACCCAGTCTAAAACACTTCTTGTACTTCAGAACACTTTATATTATAATACAATACAACAAGAGGTTTTACTGTCAAGTGGTAAGGCTTAACAATGAATTTTCAAAATTCAAGATTTGCTTTCCATTTTGTGTAGAAAAATGAGTATGATTTGATATGCAGAGTTCTAACACATTAAGACCAGATAATTTTAGTATTATTATTAGTATTATATGTATTATTTTATTTATAAGTATTATAATTATAGAGGCAAACCCCTGAAGACTATTTACAACACATCTGCTGGGAAAGCTTTAAGAATCACATTATAATTATATTTTGTCTGAAATTACGACAAAAAATTATTTGGGTTTAAGTTTGAACAGAATTTATTTTCTGGGGAACACAAGAATATTTCACATAAATCACAAAATACAATTATGTTTGTGTCATTTTTAACATTATGGTGTCCTTAGCAAAGCCTTTAGTGAATAGCAATACAAACAATTTATCAGTTGCTGTATACAAAATAGCTGACAAATAAGCAAAAGGGTCACGTTTCAGATCAATGCTGGTACATTGTCATGTCACGTACATTATTTTATGGCACCTTTTGCAGTAAATGAATTAAGTATATTCCTGGTGTATTGTTTCCTTGTCTTCTTAAAAGTGAGATGATGTATAACTGTTATAAAAGATCATTTGTGGATAATTTGTCTGTGGCCGTACCCTATAAATAAACCATTTTCAACATGACAGGTTTCAATATTTAGAAGGAAACTTCATGACATGTAAGGAAGTTGAGCTTTCTTAAAAGTAGATGCCATATTTTGCCTTGCTGTAGAATCACATTAAATTTTACCAGGTCCAAGGTTGAAGCCTCAAAAACTTTTGAGGCATTTTTTTTGTGTCGTTCTTGCTGCTGCCCACCACCCTTACTTCTGTGTGTGTGTGTGTGTGTGTGTGTGTGTGTGTGTGTGTGTGTGTCAAACTGCATTCCAAAATTGACTTTATGCAAGCTGCAATTACAAAAAGCTGCAAATGAAATAAAGCAGATTATATCAGGGATGTATAGAAAGTGAATAAAACAAATAATGTGTTCAATACACTAATAGTGTTTCTGTTTACACTTTTCATGCAGACCAATTCATTTGGAAATTTCTGCTGATTTAATATTTATGTTACACTATTAACAAACAAGTAAACCATTGTGTTTATTTGCTGAAGACAAGGCACTCGTCACTGGGTAAATTAGATAAAAAAATGTGTACTGTTGCCCAAAGAGTACCTTCTCAGAAATCCTGAGTTGCAAAATACTTATCTCCTAGTAAAGGCGCAGCAGGCTTCTTGTGACTTTTTTGGCAGCTGTTTTAGGTTACCTGTTCACTAATTCTTGCAATACGTAAAATAATGTAATGCAAAATTTTTTGATGTTTTATTACACAGTGTGTCAGAAAATGTCTGTTGTGACACAAAGCTGACAGCTCGTTTTAACTCACTCAAATGTAAGTTAATACCTTTAGGTTTTTGCTCAGATACATCAATGCATACTGTAGATAACAGATATATTTATACCCCAAAAGATGGTTCTAAAATGTCTTTCCTGATTAGAGCCTTCAGAATTTAGAATTGCAACTCCATTTCATACTGTTGATTGATGAGCTATAATTTCAAAATTCTTTGTTCTTTTAATCAATATAAGATTGTCAAAATATGTGTTTTGAGGTCATCGAAGAAATTTGTAAAGACAGTCTCAAAATAGTACCAGATAGTAGGTAGTTTCCTTTCCGTTTACAGGCAGAAAACCTATTAAATGACTCTTTCACAATATAGTTGAATATATGTTGTGAAATTACAAAAGCTTTGAAATTACAAGGCAATTGATTGTAAAAGCCACCCAAAGATTGTGGTGTAACTATTGCTATATCCTTTTAGCTGGGATGGTACACTCCCACAGTATACATGACGCCTTTGTAGAGATCAGAAAGTGAAAGGATACTGACAAATTAAAATGTTAATACAGGCTATTTTGTAAGTGTGGGTAAGTGCCATGAAGTGTATTCTCCACAAAAAGCAAGGGTAAACATTCTGTTTTGTCAAACAGTCTTAACCTTCAAGAAGTTTTTAACTAAGTAGTAAAAAATAATGATGGTTATAATGCCTTATATGAGAGAGAGAGAGAGAGAGAGAGAGAGAGAGAGAGAGAGAGAGAGAGAACAGTATGAAGGGAAAAAAAGTAGAGATGGTACTTATTGCTGTTAATCAAAAAGATAGAGAGTTTCATTTGTGGCTTAGATTTCCCATATTATTTTCAAAACTGGCCTAACAAGTGTTGTGCTCAAAAGTGACCACGACCTTCAGCTGAAGTAAATATGGTGAGACAGAGAACTTTTTTAGAAGTTTTTGAATCAAAACTCATAAACCTCATAGAAGATAGTTTGTGCAAATGTGATTTTTTGGTGTCATCAAATTACTCAGTTCCTATTGATTTACATTAAAATAAAACATTTTGTTACGTTGCCTGAAGTTATTGTCCCTTGTGAAACTTGTTAGTCATGTAATAACTAATGTTCTTACCTTTGGAAAACAAAATTAAATATTAAAATTACATTGCACACAGAAAAAGGAAAGTAAAATGTGAAATTATTTAACATACACCTCTTCCTTGGAGACACTAATTTAAAATTTAGAGAACAGTGAAGTTATCAGTGTTACAATTGGAAGAAACATGGATGAATAAATAAAACTGGCCTGGGCAGGTGCAGATGATGTAAGTTGGACTACCTTTCTCAAGGTGCATGAAATACTATCTGGGCCAGTTTCATTTTGTACGAGGGAGCCATCAGGAGCCCCATTATTTTATAGTTTAATAATCACATCAACAGTATATCCATGTGCGACCAATGTCAACTTAATACCAGTTTTTTTTTTAAATCTGTGTTATAAAACTTTAGCTGAATTCCTGCTCAGAGTATGGAATTGCTGACCTGAGTCGTACGTGTCACAATTAAAACCTATTTCACCGGTAATTTATCCAATAGATTTTCACCAAGCAGCAAGTATAAAAAGAAGCATGAATCATTTTTAAGATTCACAGATGACATAGCCTGACTGGCTTAAACAGAGGAAAATTTTAGGAAACAGAAATTACATTATGTCAGGCACAATGTAGATTAAAGATAAACAGAAAATGGCAAGGGAAGAACTGTTAGAGAATAGACTACCGACATCAACTCAGGAAAATAGTTCAGGTCTCAGCAGTTTAGGTATGGGAAGAAAGGTTTCTGTTGCTTAGATGACCATACTGTTTAGTGCTTAAACCTTAATTCATCAATTCATTCAAGAAAGGAATTGTATTTGCAAGGAGAGAAGCATGCATGTAATCCATTACTCAGTAATTGACTATTGGGTTCTGTGTACAGGGCGATTCACGGAGATATTCAAATATTTTAATATGTTATTCTACGAGCAAAACAAAAGAATAAGTTCGTATAAACATAGGTCCACAAATGATTAGTTGTGGAGTTACAGCTCATAAAAGATTTTGCCTGAAATTTAGCAACTTTGCTAGTATGAAGTCATCACAAAACTGTATGAGGTTGAAGTAAAGCACGATTTTCATTTATTTTGTTGTTATTGATCTGATGAATCTAATAAAACATGTCCCAGATGTATATCTGCAGTAGTTTTCCAGAACATCCAGAGAAGTGAAGAGGTAATTTTGTAAAATTTTTAATTTATTAACTACTTGGCCCAATTGGTTTTTTAATTCCAGACAATTGTACAAAGTTTTCAACGGAAGTTATAAAGAATTTAATTTTGGAAAAACAATGGCAATAACATTAACTGAAACTGTATGAATGTGTCGGATAATCTGCTTTTATTAATACCATTGCACACTTGAATTCATGTTAAACCGGAAAAAACAAAACTCAGTTTAAGGAAGTTGTATAGTGTACATACAATTTCCCAATACATTCACAATAAATGTTCAAAAATATCTCCACTAAGTTCAATTCATTTAGCTGCATTTGTATGAACCAATTTTGTTGCTCGGTTCAGTTTCACTTAATTTTTTCTATTGCAGTCATAATGCAAGCAAGGAATGCCTCATGTGTATTATCTTTGCCTTCATAAACTGTAGCAAGTGGGGCATTTCTTCTTGGAGGAATTGTAACTACGTCTCGCCAGTTAGATGTCCTGGGAAAATGAATGGTCCAATAAAGTGTGTGTTAATTATACCACACCACACATTTATGCTGAATCACTACTAGAAATTGTGTTGCTCTGTGGCATGTGGGTTTGTCTCTGACCATCCGTGCTCGTTATGTAAATTGTTTATACCATCTTGAGTAAACTGTGCCTCATCAGTAAATAAAATGTATTTTTGTAACTGCCGATTAGTATTTAACCAGTTGCACAACTCCAAGTGAAGGGCAGGATCTCCCGGATGTAAATGATGCCCTTTTTGTTTATGCTAAGGATACAGTATAGTGTATTGCCAGACCTTAAGATTGTGAAATGCCTAATCGTTGAGAGATCTGTCATGTACTGGTACCCAGGCAACATTGAACAGCATCCATAACATCTTCATGTATCGAGCACTCATACTGATTGTGGAAGCTAAATAGAGAACCTGTCTCCCGTAACATTAAAAATACTCCACTAATGGTTCGCGCATTTGGAATCCTCAGAGTTGGATAACATGTGCAATATTTGTTAACTGCAGCTTTAGCGTTACCACCACATTTGCCATAAATAAACACCATATCGGCATATTCCTCTGTCGTAAATTTGAAGGGCATCCCTATATCAAAATAATCTACAAACTACAACAGTTACTATGTGGTTTCACTTAAATACACTGCTGTTATTACGTTCTTTCACTGAACAATACATAAAATTAACTCGTTTCAAGGTTAGGAATGACTGAAACAACTAACTGACATCTTAATGGAAAGTAAACAAATTTACTTGTATAATAATCTTTACTTCCCTGGATGTTGTGAAGAACTATTGCAGATACACTCCTGGGGCATGTTTTATTAGATTGACCAGACCAATAACAACAAAATAAATGAAAATTGTGCCTTACTTTAACCTTGTACAGTTTTGCGATGGCTTCATACTAGTGAAGTTGTTAAATTTCAGGCAAAATCTTTTATTAACTGTAACTCTGTAAC
Source organism: Schistocerca americana (assembly GCF_021461395.2). Classification (NCBI taxonomy): domain Eukaryota; kingdom Metazoa; phylum Arthropoda; class Insecta; order Orthoptera; family Acrididae; genus Schistocerca; species Schistocerca americana. The sequence continues at coordinate 237,977,575 of NC_060119.1, read as the reverse complement.
TAAACATTTGCAGTCCTATGTTTATATGAACTATTTTCTTTAGTTTTACTTGTAGAATAACATATTACAATATTTGCATATCTCTGTGAATCACCCTGTATAAGTGCATCATTTGAAATAATTTTGACCCTGTCAGTACATGTAGTGTGCCAACAATTACAGTTCTAGTTTGAAAACACTAGAAAGAAAACCACTGTTTGGAATGATGTCAAATTTGAACCGCATGATATTAAAACAAGGAATATCATGGAACAAAATGCATAAATGAAATAAAATAAATGAACCTTTTACCAATAGATGGCACTATAAGTGTCTCAACATAAGTAGGGCTGGCTACAAAGGTCAGGTGAATCGCAGTACGAAGGCCATGGTTTGAGTTGTACATTACATCATCTGTACTGTTCAATGTCCACGACTCCAAGAGTTCAGCTGTCAACAGTTGTGGCCCTGTTAGGTAAGCCCATCTACCACAGCAAGGTCATACCACATTGTATAGGAAAATTCAGTTTTTTATTGTCCTAGGGCCAAGAACAAAATAAAAAGCAAAGTGACATTGGTTCCTGATTGTCGTGAGACTGGCACAAGACATATTCAGTATTTTGTCCACCGTTTTCTGCTGCAAGTTGAAATCAAACCTCATCATGTTCGACAACATATCGGAATGTCTTGAGGGGTCCCGTCCATAATGTGTTGTGCAATGCATGCCTTCAATTCAGCTTCCTTTGTAATTGGAGCACTGAACACATCTTTCAGAAAACCCCACAGCCAGAAGTCACATTAATTGAGACCAGGTGGTCAGGTGACCTGGATGGCCAGGCTGTAGGGAAATGTTTTCTGATAATTCTAATACTTCACTGGCTGTGCAGTGTGCAGAGAAGTACCATCTTGCATAAAAATGATCCTATCCACACATCCATGCTGCTGAAGGTTTGGAATGACATCGGTGCGCAAAAGACTCTTAGCATTTACCAGTAACGGTAAAGATAACAGTACCCGCAGGACTCGATCTCCTTGAAAAAATTGGCCCTAAAGCAAACAATAAACAAAGGCATCAACCTATACCATGCAGTCACCTTTGTAGAATGAACCACGTCCAGCCATTCTGATTTAGGTTTTCCGCGATTTCCCTAAATTGCTTCAGGCAAATGCCAGGATGGTTCCTTTGAAAGGGCGTGACTAACTTCCTTCCCCACCCTTCCCTAATCCGATGGGACTGACGACGTTGCTGTTTGGTCCCCCTCTTCCGAATCAACCAAAAGTAGAATTAAGGAGTACTGGTTGATGGAAATGGGTTTCGTCTGTCCATAGAATGTTCAGTGGCCATACATTTTCCACTTCCATGCTAGTAAAAAATTCCAGAGTGAACATTTATCTTGCTGACAGATCTGAAGGAAGCAGTTCTTGAATGTAAATGGTTTTGTACAGATAGCAGTACGCAATGTTTCATAGGATTTGATGCACTGTGCTCACAGGCATATAGAATATGTGGTCAATTCCCTTGTGCAGTCACCGTTCTTGTTAAAGAGCTTTACCAGCAGCGCGTGATGCTTCATGGAGAGTCATGTTGAGTGTCTCGGATGCAAACTAAGGAAAAGCTAACTGTGTCACCTATTGGTCAGATTTTCATTAATTTATTTTGTTCCATAAGTTTCCTCCAAGCTAATAACATGCTGTTAAAATTTGATGTCATTCTGAGCACTGGTTCTCTTTCTACAGAATTTTGAACTTGGAATTTCAGCATTATGTTGCTATTAATTCTTGTTACCCGCTGTGTAATTGTGCTAGTGCTTTTGATATTAATTTTATACATGGCTACATTCCTTTAAAAATTGTCATTGTAGCCCTGAGTTTTAATTTGGTGGACTGTCATACAATTGTTGTTGATTATATTCTCCCCTCCCTTTGTGGCTGATTCATTTTGTGAACTGAATTTCCATGTACTGAAAGTACAACAGTATTTCCAAAAATTCCTCTCAGAAATTTATTAAATCTATGTAGTTTGGTTGGCCAGCACTCACCTTCGTAACTTCCAGAGTAGCTGATAGAAAACATAATAAATAACAAAAGGAGTAAAAGCAACCATTCACTGGGTAGATGAAATTTTGAATGATTGAAAAAGCAGCACAACTTGAGAAACAGGTTTCTACTTGGGGTTAGAGAAGAGGAAACAATTGGTCAGCCCTCTCCAACAGACAGCATTTTCCCTTTCTTCCCATGAAGATGGAGTGTGTAGTTCTCAAGTCAGGAGTGGTACAATTTATTGTTCTGTGTTTCTGTAGGCTTTACTGGGAGTTGACGCTCCTTAAGATAAGTATGGTTAACCTTATCCATCTCTCTGTGAATGTAGAAAATTTCAAAAATGTTGTTGCTTTCAGTCCATAGATTCTGGATTGATGCAGCTCTCCATGATACTCTATCCTGTACAAGCTTCTCATCTCCAAATAACTACTGCAACCTATGTCCTTCCGAATCTGCGTAGTGTATTCATCACTTGGTCTCCCTCTACGATTTTTTACCTTCCACGCTGCCCTCCAATACTAAATTCGTGATCCCTTGATGTGTCAGAACATGTCATACTAACAGACCCCTTCTTCTAGTCAAGTTGTGCCACAAATTCCTCTTCTTCCCAGTTCTATTCAGTACCTCCTCATTAGTTATATGATCCACCAATCTAATCTTCAGCATTCTTCTGTAGCACCGCATTTCAGAAACTTCAATTCTCTTCTTGTCTAAACTATTTATCGTCCATGTTTCACTTGCATACATGGCTACACTTCATACAAATACTTTCAGAAAAGACTTCTTGATATTCAAATGTTAACAGATTTCTCTTCTTCAGAAACGCTTTCCTTGCCATTACCCATCCACATTTTATATCCTCTCTACTTCGAGCATCATCAGTTATTTTGCACCCCAAATAGCAAAACTCATCTACTACTTTAAGCGTCTAATTTGCTTATCTAACTCCCTCAGAATCACCTGATTTAATTTGACTACATTCCATTATTCTCGTTTTGCTTTTGTTGATGTTCATCTTATATCCTCCTTTCAAGACACTGTCCATTCCGTTCAGCTGCTCTTCCAGGCCCTTTGCTGTTCCTGACAGAATAACAATGTCATTGGCAAACGTCAAAGTTTTTGTTTCTTCTCCATGGATTTTAATCCTTATTCCAATTTTTTCTTTTGTTTCCTTTACTACTTTCTCAATATACAGATTGAATAACATCGGGGATAGGCTACAACCCTGTCTCACTCCTTTCACAACCACTGCTTCCCTTTTGTGCCCCTAGACTTTATAACTGCCACCTGGTTTCTGTGCAAATTGTAAATAGCCTTTTGCTCCTTGTATTTGACCCTTGCCACCTTCAGAATTTGAAAGAGTACTCCAGTAAACATTGTCAAAAGCTTTCTCTAAGTCTACAAATGCTAGAAAGGTAGGTTTGCCTTTACTTAATCTATCTTTTAAGATAAATCATAGGGTCAGTATTGCCTCACATGTTCCTATGTTTCTACGGAATCCAAACTGATCTTCCCCAAGGTTGGCTTCTAAACTGATAGTTCTGTAATTTTCACACCTGTGAAACCTGCTTTCTTTGGGATTGCAATTATTATATTCTTCTTGAATTCTTCCGCCATTGCTGGTCCGAAGCCCGGGCCTCACCTTGCAAATGGTGAGGAAGGAGGAGGGGGAGGAGTAAAAAGCCAGGGTTCATCTGGCTCCAGATGGTAGTGCCCTGTAAGGTCCTCTCCCCAGGGTAACAGGTGAAGACAGACAGCAGTTGGAAAGCGAAAGAGGATTTTACAAGTCCCAATGGTGGAAAAGTGGAAGAACTGTCTTCGTTTCTTACTCCCCATAGCGTCTGTACTCCATAGGGGCGGCAACAAATGGCGTCTGTTCTCCATGTTAGGAGTGATCGAAACATATGCTGGCAGCAGCTCTAAAGTGCCTTTCGGAGTGGCAACCCCATCATAATAATAGCCTGTATATGAAATGGTACTTCAAAACCAGCCTCGGGAAAGGTTAAGGTGTTCGCTTCAGGTGACGCGCAGTTCTTGGGGTGCCGGGGGAACTGTGAGAAGTGGGCTACTAGGCACCAACACAATGAAGGTGGGTATCATAAATGTGATGACCCTTACTGGGAAGGCAGAAGATTTGATAGACTTCATGGAAAAGGAGAACATAGAACTGATGGGACTTAGTGAAGTTAGATGGAAGGGAAGAGGAAGGAAGAAAATGAGGAAAGGCTACACACTCTGCTGGAGTGGTGGACAAGAAGCCAGAAATGGAGTAGGTATTGTAGTAAAACCAAACTGATAGTTCTGTAATTTTCACACCTGTGAAACCTGCTTTCTTTGGGAGTAAAACCAAACCTAGAGGAATATGTGGAAGCAGTAGAATACACAAGTGATAGGGTGATGAGGATTCGGCTGAGAACAAGGAATATAGTGAAGGACTTCATCCAGGTATATGCACCACAAACTGGAAATAAATAAGAGAACATAGAGGATTTTCGAGATGTATTTGAGAGTATAATTACAGATGTGGAAGCAATAGTAATGGGTGACCGAAATGCGCAGGTAGGCAAAGAAAGGCTATGGATGGAGGAGATAACTGGCCCATCTGGATATGGGAGGAAAAATGAGGAAGAAGAGAAACTGGTTGATTTCTGTGAAACAAACGGGCTGATTGTGGGCAACACATGGTTCCGTAAAGAGAATAGCCAATAGATAACAAGATATGGAAGGGGTGATAGACGGACGAAGACGGTCATCGATTACTTTCTGGTGGAAAAGAAAAATCAGAGACAGTTGATGGATGTAACTGCACTCCCAGGAGAGGCTTTTGATGGAGACTTTCGAGTGGTGGTGGCAAAGGTGAGATTCGATGAATTGAAAGGAAAAGGAAAATAAAAGTGTGGAAACTAAAGGATGGCATGGTACGAGAAAAGTTTAAGGAGTTACTTAAGCATAAAATCCCTAACACTTTGTAAGTCCCATAGTGCTCAGAGCCATTTGAACCCTAACACTGAGTATGGCAATGTGGAAGAGGAATGGGGTAAGCTCAAAGAAGCATTTGTAAGCTGTGCTGAGAAGACCTGTGGCAGTGTGTCCAGAAGGGTAAAGGAAAAGGAGACACCATGGTGGAATGAGAGGGTGAAGGAGGCAGTGAAAGAAAAGAAGAAAGCCTTGCATGAATGGAACAGAGACTGAGCAGCTGATGGTAAAAATAAGTGTAAGAAAATAGTAGCAGAAGAAAAGAGGAAAAGCTGGGAGAAATTCACCCGAGAGATGGAAAAAGGTGTTACTAATGGTAAGAGGATGATATGTGAAATTACAAAGAGTATAAGGAAGGAAAAAACATACACAAAGCTAGTGAAAGTGGAAAGCGGAGAGCTATTAATGCAACCAGAGCAGATAAGGAAAAGATGGAAAGAGTACTTTGATAAGTTACTAAACGTGAAGAACGGCAATGGAAAGGGAATAGGAGTGCGGCAGGGGGGGCAGGAGTCTGGAAGAAGAGGAGGATATAACAATGTTAGAAGTGGAATTAGCTCTGAGAAGAAGGAAAACAGGAAAGGCACCTGGGATAGATGAAATTACTGTGGAGATGATAAAGGCAGCTGGACCAGTTGGGCTACAGTGGCTATATAGACTAATAAGATGCATTCGGACCCAAAAAAATGAGTACCTGAAGAATGGGGAAAGGGAATAATAATCCCCAGTTTTCAAGAAGGGTGACAGGAAACTATGTGACAACTATTGAGGGATCACAATCATATCCCAAGTAGCAAAAATAATGGAGAGGATACTGGAAAGGAGAGTGAGAGAAAAGCTGGAAGGACAGTTAGAAGAGGATCAGTATGGCTTTCGTCATGGTGGATCAACAGTGGACCCAATCTTTAGTATGAGACAGTTGATGTAGATAGACATTTGGATTATGGGAAAGGTCTGGTGATAACATTTCTCGACCTAATGAAAGCATATGACAGTGTTCCCAGGGAAAAGGTATGGGCAACCTTGAAGAGAAAGGGAGTTGGAAAGCAAATACTTGAAGTCATCCAGGCAATGTATGAAAAAAGCACTAGTTGTTTGCAGACACCAGTTGAAAGAACTGAATCGTTTAAGAATGTTACGGGGCTAAGACAAGGAAGTGTGATATCACCACTACTATTTATAATGATGATGGATGAAACAGACGAAAGAAGCCCATAGAGGAAGGGAGATGAAGCTGTTACTATTTGCAGATGATATTGTGGTGTGGGGAACAAGCAGTAAGGAGGTACAAAAACAAATAGACATTCTAAATGATAAGGTCGAGAAATATGGAATGAAATTTAGTGTGGAGAAAAGCAAGACCATGGTGGTAACCAGAGGGGATAGAGAGGGCAAGGGACAAATTCATATTGAGGGACGGGATATTGAAACAGCGGACAACTTTAAATATTTGGGAAGTGTATTAATGGGGAATGCTTGTTTGGAGACAGAAATTAGCAAAAGAATACAGCAGAGTAGTGCATTTTACCAGTGTGTGAGGGGCTTAGTGTGGGGAAGGGAAGTGCCAATGAGGTGCAAGCTGGTGCTATACAAGACTTACTTCACACCCCTACTAATTTACAGCTCAGAGACTTGGACTATAAATAAATAGAGGAGAGTAGGATACAATCCAGTGAAGTGAAGTTACTGAGAAGTATGCTAGGAAAGACGAGGAGAGACAGAGTGAAAAATGAAGATGTTAGGAAGGAAATTGGAGTAGAGAAGTTGACCAAAAAATTGAAAAGAATATATTAAAATGGTTTGGACATGTGAAGAGGATGGGAGAGGGAAGAATACCAAGAAAAATGATGGAGTTCAAGATTGAGGGCAAGAGACCAAGAGGAAGACCGATAACAAGATGGATTGATACAATAAAGATGAGTTTAAGGAGGTGAAAACTGCTACGGAACCAGATTGTGGAAGAAGAATGGCGGAAATACCGAGTAAAGTGCCGAAGTACCGTTGATACCCCAACCCGGCCAGATGTTGGATAGAGGGGAAACGAAGATGATGATGATGATGATGATGATATTCTTCTTGAAGTCTGAGGATATTTAACCTGTCTCGTGCATCTTGCTTACCAGATGCTAGAGTCTTGTTCAGCTCCCCCAAGGCTATCAGTAGTTCTAATGAAATGTCTGTTCCTGCGGCCTTGTTTTGACTTGGATCTTTCAGTGCTCTGTCAAATTTTTCACACAGTATCATATCTCCCATTTCATCGTCATCTAAATCCTCTTACATTTCCATAGTATTGTCCTCATGTTCATTGCCTTTGTATGGACCCTCTATATACTCCTTCCACCTTTCTGCTTTCCCTTCTTTGCTTAAAACTGGGTTTCCATCTGAGCTCTTGATATTCATACAAGTGGTTCTCTTTCCTCCAAAGGTCTCTCTAATTTTCCTGTAGGCTGTATCTATTTCACCCCCTAGTGATGTATGCCTCTACATCCTTACATTTGTCCTCTAGCCATCCCAGCTTAGCCATTTTGCACTTTCTGTCGATCTCATTTTTGAGACATTGTATTCCTTTTCTCCTGCTTCATTTACTGCATTTTTATATTTTCTCCTTTGATACCTTTGAAATAAAAAAATATATACCTAGAAGAAAAATATTTGTCTTCTGCATTCTTTTTCTATAAATAAAGTCTGTTTCAATTGTTTCACAGCTCATTTGTTGTGTGGAAGACCAGTTTTTAAGGAAGAGTAAATATGAAAGATGAGCAATAATTTTGAGAAACATATTCTCATTGAGGCCAAAATACTTCCGTGAGAACCAAACCCACCCCATTACCTAAAAATTAAAAAAAAGTGTTGTACAAAATTTCTCATCCTTTTAAAATATGGACAGTGTGTGTGTATATATATATATATATATATATATATATATATATATATATATATATATATATATATATATATATATATATATACTGTCCATATTTTAAAAGGATGAGAAATAAATATATATGAGAGAGAGAGATATTGTAATTAACAAACTCAACAAAAAAACTTTAATAAAATAAAGATGTAGAGGTTTTTGGAAGAAGTTGGTACAATATTTTCTTGGTGTTAAAATCTCTCTATCTCAAATTTTTGTAGCTAAAGTCAAAAAAGTCAAAAAGTAGCAATTATTGGCTAACAAAGTATCAAAACTAGATACTAAACAAATATTTTCTCACATTGTTATTCACCACTTTCATTACTGAATCATTTATATTATGGCTACTTACATGTTTAACATATTAATGTGTGAAGAAGTATTGTTCATAATGAAAGTATACAACCAAAGACTGAAAAAGTGTCATCTTGTTTAATGTGTGATCTGTGTTTACTACTTGGAATTTAATGTACTTAATTGTAACATTAATACTTAACAAATAAAATTATTAATATGCAAAGGACCATTGGAATAATGTCATTGGATGATGACAATGGAAATTTCATTTTGAAAACTATGCTTGATTCCAGGGTTAGATTAGACTTTCCTTTACAATTGATTCATAGTGAGGTGGTCATCAAGGATGTAAAGATTATCGCATAAAAATGTACATTGTAATCCAAGGGAGAAACAATTGTATGTACCACAACAAATCACCCAGCAACGTGAAACTTCTGAACTTCCTGAGTATTATGTTAAGAACCATATGTTCTGCATTGAAAAAAGAAACGGAGAGGAGAATTTTTCAGATATTGAGACAAGTAACTTGCATTCAAAGGCCAGGAAACTTGTGCAACATTGGCTTTGGCAGTTGTGTGAGGCAAGCTAAGATGCAAATTCCAAACTTCATATGTGTATTTAGTGTAAGCAGTCACACAGCCAGGGATCAGCGATTTTGAACAAAACTACCCCTCTAGTAGATGGGAGAGGTAAATTTCTCAAATGCCAGCTCTGTGTTGGACAGTGCAAAATCTTTAATAACACCAACAAATCAACAGTGTAGTCTGTAAATTCAGTTGAAAGCTAATGACACGGTCGGCAGTCTATAAAAACTTTCAAATAAATGCCTTCTGCATTGCATAGCATATAACCAAGAATGTGGAACTGAACAACAGCTTCCAGCCAAGCTACACAGACCTAGTTAGTACATAAGGCAATATACATGGTGTTAGGATGAATAATCAATATTCAGGGATATGCCAAGAATGATCATTTGAAGAAAAAAATTCATACCGACATATGCTCCATTCTGAACGGTTTTGGAGATAGAACATATTCAATGTACATTGTTGTTTATTTTCTGTAATATTCAATACACTGTCAGGAGCGTATACAAAAATTAATAAATATTACAACAATGGGTTTACAAAGTATCAATTGAAAAATACATATTTTTTAACTCCTACACCTGTAAGAATTATTGTACATGCCATTTTATAGCTATTCAGTTCACAATAATATGCAGATGTACCTCCATCAACTTCATGCATTGGTGCACCCTTGGGAGAACGTGGTATATTGGTTGCCTCTACATGTTCCGTAATGAGGGCAGCAGCATCCGAGATGTGACCGAGCAGTTCGTATTGCGCATTCACCTTTTGTTTGTACAACTCGGATTTGATGCAACCTCATAAACAAAAATCTATTGGTGCAAGGTCTCTCACACGTCTGGTAAAATGTCTAGGGGCTCCATCGTGCTCTAAGTACATCTACATAAATACTCCACAAGTCACTGTACAGCTCAAGCGGAGGATACCACATACCATTATTAGTCAGTTCCTTTCCTGTTCACCGAGCGGGGTGGCGCAGTGGTTAGACACTGGACTCGCATTCGGGAGGACGTCGGTTCAATCCCGCGTCCGGCCATCCTGATTTAGGTTTTCCGTGATTTCCCTAAATCACTCCAGGCAAATGCCGGGATGGTTCCTCTGAAAGGGCACGGCCGACTTCCTTCCCTAATCCGATGAGACCGATGACCACGCTGTCTGGTCTCCTTCCCCAAACCAACCAACCCACCTTTCCTGTTCCACCCGCAAATAGAGGGAAAATGCCTCTGTACAAGCCCTAACTTCTCTCATCTTACCTTGATGATCCTTAAAGCTAAATGTACGTTCGTAACAGTAGAATCTACATCTACATGACACTCCGCAAGCCACCTCATGGTGGGTGGCAGAGGGTACTTTTGGTACTACTATCTGATCCATTCAACCCTGTTCCACTCGTGAATTGTGTGTGGAAAGAATGATTCTTGGTAAGCCTCCGTATTGGCTCTAATTTCACAAATTTTCTCCTCGTGGTCAAAACGTGAGATTGGTTTTGTGTGTGTGTGTGTGTGGGGGGGGGGGGGGGGGGGGGGGAAGTAATATGTTGTCTGACTCCTGAAAAGTGCTGTCCCAAAATTTCAATAGTAAATCTCTCCATGATGCACAACGTCTGTCTTGTAATGTCTGCCACTGGAGTTTGTTTAGCATCTCCATAACGCTCTTACCAGCTAAATGATCAGGTGATGAAATGCGCTGCTCTTTGTTGGATCTTTTCTATCTCCTTTATCAGTCCTACCTGATAGGGATCCGAGATAGATGAACAATACTCAAGAATCAGGCTAACAATTGCCTGATAAGCCACTTCTTTCGTGGATGAGTTACATTTCCTTAAGATTCTTCCGATGAATTTGAGTCTTATGTCTGCTATTCCCACTATCTGTTTTATATGGTCATTCCACTCGATGTTGCGCTGGATAGTTACGCCTAAATATTTTACAGCAGATGCTGTCTCCAACTGTTTGTCATCAATAGTGTAGCTGTACAATAGTGGATTTCTTTTCCTACAAATGCGCAATGTGTGACATTTACAGTAGAGCGTCGATTATCCGAACATCGGTCAACCGAACGACTGCTTAACTGAACTGTGTACTCGCTTGCACCTGTTACTCTCCCACCCTACCGTCCATCATCCCCCTCACTCCCAAACCAAGTTTCCCACAGTAGTCGCCGCACTGGGCCACTGCTGGCGGAACATTGCTTCTAATCGAGCCTTCACAAGAAGAAGACAAGATGAAGAAGACGTTCATGAATGGACGAATATCGATGATGCAGATCCAGGACACCAAATCGTGCAGGACAGCGAGATTGTAAACGTCGTCACTGATAAAGATGACGCCGGCAGCATCTCATCAATCAGTGCTCCAGAAAGTGAAGATGAAAGTATACCAACAGCTCCTGAGGCGTTCACTTGTTTAGATATTGCCTTGCGATGGTTTGAAGCGCAAGATGAAAGTTACCAGTTTCAGATATCTGTAATGGAAAAAAAGTACGTGACTTAGCTGCTCGTAAGCGTGTAGGCTTGCTCAGACAGACCAAAATAAAGGATTTTTTAAAAACGTTAATTTTGTATACTGTGTGTATTGTTCATGCAAAACGCGTATGTAATATGTATATATTTTTGTTTAATAAACTGTGCCACATACTATATATTCCTACTGAAGTTGCCTTTGTATGTTACTTTGTAATACTAAAAGAGATGCCTGTTTTTATGAATAAATTACTGTACAGTTCGTTTATCCAAACAAACCAGTTTTCTGAACACCCATGTCCCCCAATTACTTCGGCTAATCGATGCTCTACTGTATTTACATTCTGGGCCAACTGCCAGAGCCTGCACCATTCATCAATTCTGCAAGTCGTTCTGCAAATTCTTACTATCTTCTGGCATTGCTACTTTGGTACAGACAACTGCATCATCTGCGAATAGCCTTAAAGATCATTTGACACTTTTTACTAGATCATTTATATATACTGTAAATGGCAACGGTCCTATCACACTTCCCGGTGGTACTCCGGATATTACCTTTACCGCTGTCGATTTAGTTTCATTAAGAGCGACATGTTGAGTTCTGTCCACAAGAAAGTCTTGAATCCAATCGCAGGTCTGCTCCAATACTCCGTAAGCTCATATTCTTTTCATTAAATGGCAATGTGGGACGCTGTCAAATGCCTTACTGAAGTCAAGGAACACGGCATCAGCCTGAGTGCCATTGTCCACTGCATTGTGGATCTCGTGGAGGAACAGAGCGAGCTGAGTTTCACAGGATCTCTGTTTGGGGAATCCCTGTTGATTTTTATAGAGGGGCTGTTCATTGTCCAAAAATGTCATAATTCTTGACCATAAAACATGTTCCATAATTCTACAACAGATTGACATAAATGATATAGGTCTATAATTGTGTAGATCTGTCTTACGACCTTTCTTAAAAGTGGGAATGACCTGCACTTTTTCCCAGTTGTTAGGTACCTTTCGTTGCTCAAGTGATCTACGATAAATTACTGCTAGAAAGAGAGCAAGTTCTTTTGCATAATCTTTATAGAACCTTTTAGTTCAATATCCGCTATTTCAATGTTCGCACGACGATTGAACGGAGGGACAGTGTTACGCTCTTCCGCGGTGAAACAACTACGGAAGACCGAATTCAGTATTTTGGCGTACTCTCTGTTATCTTCCGTTTTGGTGCCGATTTGGTCGCTGAGAGAATGAATAGATGATTTTGGCCCACTTACTGATTTAAATATGACCAAAATCTCTTGAGGTTTTTACTCAGGTCAGCTGACAACGTTATACTTTAAAAATCATTGAACGCTTCTCTCATTGATCTCCTTACACTCATTCTCACTTCGTTCAGCTTTTGTTTGTCAGCTAGGTTTTTACTTCTCTTGAATCTGAGATGAAGTGTTCTTTGTTTATGTAGCGATTTTCTAACACGGTTATTAAACCATGGTGGATCTTTCCCATCTCTTAAAACCTTACTTGGAACATACTTGTCTAAGGCATATTGAACGATGCCTTTGAATTTTTTCCATTTGTTCTCCACATCTTCGTTCTCATCACCGAATATTTGATGCTGACTGCTGAGATATTCTGATATTTGTATCGTCAGCCTTGCTGAGCAAATATATCTTTGTACCTTCTTTACATTCCTTGTAGGACCCATCATCATAGATGCTGTCACAGCCTTGTGATCATTGATACCTTCCTCTGTGTTACCTGATTCGATAAGTTCAGGTCTGTTTGTTGCGAGGAGGTGTAAGACCTTATCCTCACGAGTTTTCGGACAAGACATCCAGAGCAATGCCACACGATTCCCTCCCTGTCTCTGGCACCAGTTTTGTTGGCTTAACACTCCCAGTCTATACCTGGCAAGTTGAAGCTACCCCCTATTACTTTGGCATGATCAGGAAAATTACTAACGGGGGGGGGGGGGGGGGGGGGGGATCGAAACACTTGAGCAGTAATCAAGAATGTGTCACACCAGCGTTCTGTAATGCTACCTCCTTTACAGGTGAATCACACTTTCCCAAAATTTTCCCAATAAACCGAAATCAACCATTCGCCTTGGCTACTACCAACCTGACATGCTCATTACATTTCATATCGCTTAGCAGTGCTTCACCTTGATATTCAGTCAATGCGACTGTCTAACAGCACACCACAAATGCTGTATTCGAACAGTACAGGATTGTTTTTCCTACTAATCAGGATTGATATACATTTTTCTACATTTAGAGCAAGCTACCACCACGACACCAATTAGTAATTCTGTCTAGGTCACCTTGTATCCTCCTACAGTCACTCAATGATACCTTCCTGTACATCACAGCATCATAACCAAATACCTGTAAATTGCTGCTCACTCTGTCTTTCAGATCACTTATGTATATTGTAGTCTTCATGGCCGAAGGAACATCCTCAAGATGTTCAATAAACAAATTTCCCAAAAAATACAAGTAATTCCGCCCCATCATTCACCCTCCTAAAATGACTGGAGCTCTCAAAATGTTCAGTCTTACCGCACCATCGATCAAAAAGCGAGCTTAGAAATTGGTTTCCACTATAGCATGTGGATTTTACTGTGACCATCAGTGATTATTTCATATGTTTACACTATTCCATGTAAATGTGGCTTCATCAGCGAGTAGCATTTATTGAAGCAAATGATTACTGTCATTTAACCATTGACAAAATTCAAGTCGTGTGACATTGTTGTCAATGTTCAGATTGTGGACACACCGTATGGGAAATTGGTACAAGTTTTCCCCATGTAATGGTTGTCATATACATATTCATATGATGTTGGTATGTGCAATACCATTTCAGCAACATGTTGCTGTTACTGCACAGGTTATTGTACTACGTATTCCGGAAAAATAAATAAATAAAATGGGAACTTTAAAGGATGCCTGTTTCACACAGTTTGCTGAAATTGGTAAACGCTTTACGATCAAGAATTTGATGTGTCAGAAAGTGCCAATGGTTTGACAGTAGCAGCTCTTACCACTGCAGAAGCTGTAACCATACACCATATCTGCTTGTTCTTCATTAGTGTAGGTATGTTGCATTTTAACCAATGTGTACACAAACATGGTTAACTGATGTTGCTCTCAAGTATGCACTCAATCCCTCTCTCTGCTTCACTCCCAACACGCCATGGACAACTGTGTGCTCAGTGGGCTGGTTTAGTGGCAGAAATACATCCTGATAAGAGGTTGAAAGTGGTGTGGTAAGTTGGGCTAGAATGACACATCAAAAAGGTTGGATGAGCAAGACACACAGATGAATGCCACTAGACCAAAAACAAATTTATATTAACGTGTTCTATCTTGGAAACCTTTCAGACTAGGGCAGATATCCATATCAAGTCTTTTGCTTCGAGTGAGTGCACCTGTCGTATCCCTGAATATTGACCATTTTTCCTGGGGTGCTCTGTGTAGAGGATTATGAACACTCAAGTTGATATGGTCAAGGAAAACTCTACGATTCCTCCATATTGTGGGAGGTTGTCTACAGTCGTAAAATATTTTTATATCACATGTTGTATTTTTCATTATTATGTAGAGACACCGGGTAGGAAATCCGCTTGGGACCTTTTTTTTCTGTCTTGCATTGGAAGTATCTTCAATTACTTGACAAATAATAAATACCGGCAGCGGCGTAAATGCTGCACCCAAATAAACAATGTTGCCAACATTTTTTTATAAAGTGTAATTTACTTCATTTATGTTTTGTTGACACGTTGACTGCTCTTGAGGAGAGAAAATTATGCAGAAAAAGTATGGACCAATAATGTAATACAAATGAAAGTAGGAAAAGTAGTAAAAATTAAAGACATTACAGATGGTATATATATTTAAATAGGAACAGATTGCCCAGAATTTGTACGCAAAAAAAGACAAATTAACAACAGACATGCAGGTATGAAACTGTAAGCTGTGTTATTACTTGTGAACAACAGTTTTGATGGAATAGCCCATATTTATAATTTTGTTTTTCTGCTATGAAGTGAGGTTCATTACTGTTTTATTTACTGGTTTGTGACTTGCATTCTCTCTTTCTTTTCCTGGTATATTCATTCAACAGCAACATTAATGTGTCGTTAAGATTTGATGATAACCGAAGCACTTAATCAGAAAATGTTACAGATAATTTCCAATTACTTTATTTTTATGATGTTGAAATGTTTTGTAGTAAACCATTCCACTTTTGGTAAATTATGACTGTGTATCTTGAATTATTAATACCACCCATCTTCTTAGGTCCCATAATCTCCACTTTTGAAGGTAATTTTTCCCCCCTAATATGTATAAAAGCCCAGGTGGAAAGTGGACTTGTCTGTAGGCTGTTATGCATCAATACGGTCTACAGTCTGTGTCGTGGTAATTTTTGCAAGATATATGTGGAAGAAGTTAATATATTTCTTGCCTTATCTTGAAATGACCACACTTATAATTTTAAGAATAAGCTTTCACATTTTTGTGTCAACTACAGTCCATTTGCAAAGTCTCTTTGCAGTAACAAGCTCTTCGTGTCTCACCTCGCCTCGCCTCGCCTTGATGTTGGCAGCACATTAGTGTCCCTGTATAAGCTAGGGGCCGGGATTCACTCCTAGGGGCTGTAGTTATGTTGTGAGATGGTATTCAACATTATTTCAATTAAAACATTGAAATTAATTAATTTACAACTAGATACACTGTACTCACCATTATCACAGTAGATGCTGGAAATGTTTTCCTCTTTCGTGTACTACCAGTACAAAATTAAGGCTTTCGTGGCCATTTGTTGACAAACTGCGTGTTGGCTTCTGTCTCGAGTTCTTCGGCCGATGTTTGTTTCATGATTTTTCTGATGTTTCACCAGGACAAGTGGCTGGCATTGTCAAAGCTTCACTCTGCATTGCTGGTGGTGGATTGGAGTTGAGCTTGCGGCCGCAGATCATATGTACCTGGCACGACAATGTCCAAGGGCTTTTCCGAGGTTGTTTCCCGTGCGGTTCTCCTCTTGCTACCTGTAACCATCGTTCACTGCAGCACGGGAATCAAGGATCCATTCATGATGAGGCTTCCTTCTTTCTTGTTGAAGATGTTCTCATGTTTGTGTATTTCTATAGCTTCTCTCGGCTTCACATAATGCGTGCTCTGTCGTGACTAATTTCTTCAGCCTGTCCCACCCTGCAGTGCCACTTACATTCTGTGATCCTGGTGTTGATTGATCGCCAAGTCATTCCAACATAAACGTTTCTGCATGTGCATGGTGTGCGGTATATTCCCAACATTGCAAGTGGATCCTTTTTTGTCAGTTTATAAATAGTTGTCAAGCTATGTTTGCGCAATACACAACCGATTCTGGTTGTCACTCTTGGAATGTGTCAAGTGTCTGACTCATTTACACTTTTTAAATGTAAAAAGTACCCGTGGTGGAGTACTCGTTGCTCCTCGGAACACTTTCGAGGTGTTGCATATCATATGTGAGATGCTGTGGCTCACATATTTGTCTTGCTCAAGTTATGAATGTGTTAATCATGCCCCTTCCTGGCTTGGGTCATGTTTCGATACACGACCTTTGTGCCATACATTCCCAGTGTGATATTGGGGCAGGTGAAGAAATCAACGATGGCAGAGCACGCGCAGTTTGAGGCTGACCGCATAGTAAAATTCACTGTCGGCTGTAGAGAAGATCTATCACACCTGCTTGTTTAGAGAACAACATGAGAATAGTTTCCAGAAGAAAGAGGAAAACCAAGTTGAACGGATCCTGGATTCCTGTGCTCCTGCAAATGATGATTGCAGGTAGTAAAAGGAAAACCGCACCAGAAATGACCACATTGGCACACCAGGTACATATAATCTGCAGCTGCGAGCTCAACTCCAGTCCACCACCAGCAACAGAGGGTGAATCTTTGACAATGCCAGCCACTCGTGCTGCCAAAACGTCAGAAAAATCACCAAAAAAATGTTGGCCGAAGAACCCAAGACAGGAGCCCACAGGCAATTTGTCACAAGTGAACACAAAAGCCATAACAATTTTGTACTACATCTCTACAGGGAGTGGATATGCAGTTGTACTGAGGCCGTAACCAACAACGGAAGAAGAAAGCACAATTGATGTCCTCTCTTGCCTTTCTGTCACAGTGTCAGCACGAAAGGGCTACACCAAAGTTTTTCAAATGTAAGAACCTTTTCACCACCACAATAGCACATGGTATATATGGCAGAATGGAAAGAGCTTTTCCTAGTAAGCAAATTCATGCAACACAATGGTACTTGGCAAGAATGGGTGAGGAACATTTAACATTTTCTATCAACTAAGTAGCAGAATGTATCGAGACAACTCGGACAAGATCAACAGCATCACTCACAGGAGCATTCAGAACTAAGTCTGACTAGGATGCTGACCAGGATGTCGTTTGGTTCAAGTTTTAGTTTCCTTAGCTTCTCAATGAAATGTCCTAAATCCTTTATGTATATGTCGCTGCACTAAGCGACTGAAGAAAAATTTTGTAAGATGCCAGAAGCTGATTGACAAGGCACTTCCCGACATATCCTGCATAGTGGTCAATC
The DNA here is from genome assembly GCF_021461395.2 of Schistocerca americana. NCBI lineage: Eukaryota > Metazoa > Arthropoda > Insecta > Orthoptera > Acrididae > Schistocerca > Schistocerca americana. Next base: position 237,959,719 of record NC_060119.1, on the reverse strand, counting down.
TCAGTGAATGATGATTGACCAAAAAGAAACAGTCTGTCCTTCAAAAAGGAAGGAATTTCACTATCGTCCCAAGAACTTTACTTATGGAAGGCATCATTGGTGATAGCAAAGCGGCCATTCGGACCATTCCGAGTTGAGGAAATACACACTGAAACAGCTAGGAAACTGTGCCAAGCAAAACTACCAGCTTGCAATGCCGACAAGAGTATTGTGGTACTGCCTGCTGATAAGGGAAATTCGACTGTCGTAATGAAGACCAAAGATTATGAGCGGAAGATCCGGAACCTATTAGATCCAACAACGTACCGAAAACAAGGTGTAGATCTGATGCAGCGGATTACATGGAATATGAATCGGTTAATCAAAGCTTCTTCTTTCGGCATACAGAGAAACCTGTGCAACTCAGGAGCCCCACCAACTCAGCTGTCTGGATTACTGAAGATCCATAGGAATAATTTTCCATTAAGACTGATTGGTAGTGCTCCGTGCATACTGATGTATAAACTGGGAAAATACATGGCCTCTCTGCTCCAGCCACATGTGGGGAAGACTGACATATACATAAAGGATTTAGGACATTTCATTGAGAAGCTAAAGAAACTTAAACTTGAACCAAGCAATATCCTGGTCAGCTTTGATGTTGTTTCTTTGTTTACCAAAGTGCCTCTCAGCAACACTCTGAAACGCATCAGTTCCATTTTCTTGCAAGGCATCACCAAGCCCTTTCATGTAAGTCTCGCCATGAGCTATTTCACATGGAGTGGCAACTTTGTGAACAGCTGGGAGTGTCGCCATGGGTAGGTCTCTTAGTCCAGTGGTGGCCAACTGCTTCATGGAAAAATTTACCATGGAAGTAGAAAAGGATAAATAGCTATCCTTTCTAGATGTGCTGGTGACAAGGGATGGCAAAAACCTGGGACAGCATGTATCGAAAACTGACACATGGATTGATACCTGCACATACTGTCAGATCACCAACCAAACCAGAAAAGAGGCATGATTAATGCACTCCTAATGCGAGCAAGACGAATATGTGAGCTGCAGCTCCTCAGATGTGAGAAGCAACACCTGGCAAGCGTTTTGAGAGGTAATGGGTACTCCAACAGTTATATAAGAAATGTAACACAGTCAAACACTCGGTGAAGTGACACATCAGAAAAAGAAATCTCTAGTAAGGCCTTTATACTATACACACCCAGAATCATGGACAGAATCAACTTTATATTCTGCAAACAAGACGTAACGACTATATATAAACCAACAAAGAAGATCAAAGAGAGTTTCAGATCGGCAAACGAGTAAAGGGACCCACTTGCGATTTCGAGAATATTCTGCATACCCGCACATCCAGAAAAGTTTATGTTTGAATGACTGGACTATCAATCAGCGTCAGGATCACAGAACATAAGTGGCACTGCAGGTTGGGGCAGATGTTCAGAGAAGCTATAGAAATACACAAGCATGAGAACATGAGAATAGCTTTAACAAGAAAGAAAAAAGCCTCGAGGTGAATGGTTCTTGGATTGCTTTGCTACAGTAAACTATGGTTGCAAGATGCAAATAACAAGAGGAGAACTGCACCAGAAATGACCACTGAAAAGCCCTTGGACGTTGGCAAGCCAGGTACATATAATCTGTGACTACAAGCTCAACTGCAGTCCACCACCAGCAATGGAGAGTGAAGCTTTGACAACGTGCTGACAAAACATTGGAAAAATCAACAGGCACCCTGACCAATGTTTCACATGTAATCAAATGCAGATAATCAGTTATTGCTGTCTCCAGTTCATCTGATGTATTTGGGTTATTTTGATATACAAAAATTTTAGCCACATCCCAAAGGAAATGGGTGGAGACAGATCCGTTAACTGGGGGTTGCTAGAGACCTTTCGTAATTACTCCATCTTCAAAAATTTCATCTAAAAGTCATAGGGACTGGTGCACCATACGAGCAGTAGCATTGTCTTGTTGGAAAAATGAATGATTGATTGTATTTTCATATTTTCATTCATCTGGGCGATAAATGGATAACTTATCAGGGAACAGTTGCCACCAGAAGTGACGGTAGTATCCAAAAAGATCAGCCCTATAATTCCCACTCTGTTGTGGCAACCCACACACCAATTTTCTCTTAAAGTGTGTGGGATTTCTGATGACCAAATTTGTGAATTTTGGTAAGTAATGTAGCCAGATAGTTGAAACCAAGCCTCATCACTGGAAAAGATTCGACTGAAACACCAGTTCCGTGTCAGTTAACAAATTGCTGAAACTAGTCACAATATGCTATTCGTTTCACATGGCCCATAAAATGTAATTGTTGCATAGCAATTTTGTAGGGATACATCCCCAACTTTTCAGTTACAACCTTACATGCTGTCGTATGAGAGACTAGTCTGTTGCTATAATCTCCTCGGTGATTTTGTTGGACTTGCAACATGATGTCTGAAGTATTGTCAATCTTCTGTTCTGTTAAAATTGTGTGCCTACCTGTTCGTGGCACATTATGAACTGAATCTGTTGTCTGAAATTTGTGAATTAAATCGTGTTCAGTATCACAATGTGAACATCTCAAAGCAGGAAAACACCTCACATGCTTCGTAAAGTTTCCTCCTGTATGGAAAAGCTGTTCCACTAAAAACACTCTTTCTGCATTCAGCACTCAGCTTACACAAGAACTAGACCATTACACAACTAACAGCTGCAATGCATACATAACACTACGACACCTCCCAACCTCCCCCCCCCCCCCCTCTCCCACCCCCACCTCCTTCCACTGCATGTCAATGGAACACATACAGGCGAGACTTGAATGTGCTGCCAGTCTTAAGCGCCCTGCAAGGCAAGACACATTAGGCTCGCCACTGGAGAGAGACCTTTGGACATATGGTACTGCTGTAGTTTGTGACCACTTTGACACACTAATTTTTGATGCACCTAACTACTCTTTGAATCTTTTTCCACTGTTCAGCTAACGTTATTTGGTGAGTGTGTCAGACTACGGTAGACTACTCAAGAATCACCTCACTCTTACTGATTCGTTTGTGAACAGCCTCGTAGAGATATTTGTTATATATATTTGCAGTTTGAAAAGGAGGAAGATTGGATCATTATAAACGTCATACTGACATCCAACTGAGCAAGATTATACAAAAACAATGGATTCAGATTTGAGGAAATGGGGTTCAAACCTGGCAATCCAGGGTTGGATTTTCAATCATTTCCATAGATACCAGGATGATTCCTCTGAGAAAAACATAGCTGAATTCCTTGTCCATTCTTGTCCAAACAGAATCTGTACTGCGTCTCTAGTCTTGTAGTCAGTGGGACACTTAACTACTGTATAATGCTTCCTCCATTGGCATCCATATAATTAAGAACAGGGTGTTAGTTTAATTGAACAAGGACAGTGATAGGAAGCAACTGTCCTCTCTTTGGCTGGTGTTATCACCGTTCGTCTTTACCAACATTTGTCTCAAAGCTCAGAAAACCCAAAACAGAATAATTTGTCTGGGATTTGCACCCCACTCCATGTGGTTAACTCAATAACCTTTCGCCATATTGCTCTTCAGCTATATTTTTCATGGAATCATATTGAAAGAAGTAATATTTTAGACATTGCTATAGATCTACAAAATCTCGGAAGCAATCTTTGAGATATTTTAAACTGTCTTTGCTTAGAAATTGATTGAAATACTTCTTTTAGCAGCGACATAACCTGGAAATGGATCAGAAATCTGCCACTGGATTGTGTGTACTTAATTTGTTACTTTAACAATATTATGAAAAGGATAGATTGCTACTCACTGTAAAGTTGACACATTGAGTTGCAGACAGGCAAGACGAAAAGCTTTTGGCCATAGTATTCTTCAGGATGGAGATGGGAGTGCACGTGTGTGTGTTTGGGGGCGGGGGGGGGGGGGGGGGGGCACAAAATTGCAAATTAATATTTTTCCCATGTGTATGTTTTCATTACTAGTAATGTTGCAACATTATTATTATTATTTCTTCTTTTTGTGATTGATTGTTTTATTGGTTTAAGGGCTTCTGTTATGTTTTTGGCCATGTGGATTTGTGTTATATTTAGAATTTTCGTGTTGTAGTGTATGATGTTTTTTTTATTTTTATTTATCTTTTTTTTTCTGTTTAGTATCACACGGCAATTACCAACAGCCAAGTGATCTACCCATAGGTTCAGCAAAAGAACAAACCATCATGTGGCAGCAAAACTCTTACCTGGGTGATTCAGGTATCCATTCTGGAGCCACAACCCAGGCTCCATCATTGACTGGAAAAGAAGAAGACATGGAGTCAGACCAACTGATGTTTGACTTAGATCAAGGATTTGCCCAAGGTTTTACACAGGACCAAGTTGATGGTAAGCTTATTTTAATTTCTTTATATGTTTACACATTTCACTGTGTCAACTCTAGAAGGCAAAGAATATTTCAAAAACAAACATTGAATGTACACCATACTTGCATGAGTAAGTGTGATTAGTTGAATTTTGTAGTTAGTTTACTTGTTACCTCAATGTCATTATTGTAATAGGATGGTAGGTTACATGATGCTAGCAATCAAAGTTAACTGTGGAGCATTATCATTATCTATATTTTGTACAGTGTGACCATGTACAACATGATAAACATTGCTGTAGGTCTACAAAGACTGTGAAGTAAGCTTTGTTGAGATGTTTCAAACAGTATGTTCTTAGTTTATTGAAATGTTAATATTCAAACCAAAAGCATTTTTTGTGGAAGTGAAACTCTGTATTAATTTTATGTTCACTGTTGGATTTACAGAGATGAATCAGCAATTGAGTCAGACACGTTCTCAGAGAGTTCGTGCTGCAATGTTCCCCGAAACTCTAGAAGAAGGCATAGAGATTCCATCCACACAGTTTGATCCAGCTCAGCCAACTGCAGTTCAACGTCTAGCAGAACCAAGCCAGATGCTCAAACATGCAGTAGTCAACCTAATTAATTACCAGGTGTGAAATGTTTACATTATTTTTCAGTGTACTGGATTTGCCCTGTAGTATTGACCTCTGTATCTTTGTATGATTTCCATTGTTCATATGTGTATTTTCACATCCTACAGGATGATGCTGATTTGGCAACTAGAGCAATACCTGAACTTATAAAACTGTTGAATGATGAAGATCAGGTTGTAGTTTCTCAAGCTGCAATGATGGTTCACCAACTGTCAAGAAAGGAAGCATCAAGGCATGCTATCATGAACAGTCCACAGGTAATAAACTGTCATTTTTATCATTCTGTGTTGTGCAAGTATTTAATAGCTCAAGTTAAAAATGTGAAGGTCTCTCTTCATCCAATCTCCTGGTATTCAGTTTCACTGACACCATCTTTTTGAATGTCCTTTACAGATGGTTGCTGCTTTGGTACGAGCAATTTCAAATAGCAATGATCTGGAGTCGACAAAAGCAGCTGTTGGTACATTACACAACTTATCTCACCATCGTCAGGGTTTGCTTGCCATTTTCAAAAGTGGTGGCATTCCAGCTCTTGTAAAACTGCTCAGGTACGACTTGAAGAAAATTGGTTACCTATTCATATGAAAGTAATATTGAAGTTCCAACCTGTGATTTTCAGTTCACAGGTCTGATAGCTGTCTAAATTTTCTTTCAGCTCGCCTGTTGAGTCTGTACTATTCTATGCCATTACTACACTGCATAATCTTCTTTTGCACCAAGAAGGTTCGAAAATGGCAGTTAGATTGGCTGGAGGTCTGCAAAAAATGGTTGCACTGTTGCAGCGGAATAATGTGAAATTTCTTGCCATAGTAACAGACTGTCTCCAAATATTGGCATATGGGAACCAAGAAAGTAAACTCATTATCTTGGCCTCTCAGGGGCCTGTGGAGTTAGTTCGCATTCTCCGTTCGTATGATTATGAGAAGCTGCTATGGACAACATCACGTGTTCTGAAAGGTATTGATTAGCTAGGAAAGGAAGAGTTGTTACCAGCATTAAACATGAAACATATATTGAGTTTAAATTGATAAATTTGTAGCTGAGAACTGGTGTTCATCTTATAATCATAAAGCTAATTTCACTTCTGTTTCAACAGTATTGTCAGTCTGCTCCAGTAACAAGCCAGCAATTGTTGAAGCTGGAGGCATGCAAGCATTAGCTATGCACCTTGGTCATCCAAGCCAACGCCTTGTCCAGAACTGCCTGTGGACTCTGCGCAATCTTTCAGATGCCGGAACTAAAGTTGTAAGTACATTTTTATTTATAGGCTTCATAGGCCTGGCAGTCCATGAAATGTTTTCATATACAGTGGAACTTCAATTTTATGTTCTCTGATTTTACATTTTTTGTGTTTCTGTACCAGAAATTTCCAGCCCCTGTAAAAAAGTAAAATAAAAAAAAAAAACACTAAGGTGAATGCAAAAAAATTCCCCAATTTTATGCATCTTCCTAGTAAGGTTAACCTCAATCTACATTCTTGCTAGACTCGCTTAGCTTTGCCCGTTTTCTTTGTAGTGACATTTGATGTGATTGAACAAGTTATAAGTGCCACTTTGCATCGCAGGTGGTGGCGGAGTTAAGGGAATATTTTTGGCTGTTGCAGAGAGGGAAGTTGAGAGGAAATGCTATTGTAATCCAAAATCAGCATTGCCAATACAGCTTGCAATGTTTTATCTTCACAGCACAATTATGATACAGCTACTGTTAGGTTGCAGCAGCAATGGAAAAACAAGACAGTTGTTGCAAAGTGTTTTGGACTAAGCCATTCGCATGTATATCCAATGTTGTGTATTCGGCAGCAATATCAATTTTCAGTATTTTAAAATCAAACACTGTGTCTCAAAGAATATGCTCAATCAGATTCAAGGAAATGTCATCCATTTCCGGCTAGTGAATTCTTATTGGCAGGCGACTTGTTATGTCACACAAAAGCCAACGCAGCCACCACACCACACTAAAGCCGATTTTTCAAGAGCAAATTAGTGGTCAAAATTGACTATTCGAAGTGTATGCACCTTTTGTACTTGCATGTAAATCAGCGACCAACCATGACACAAGTGTGTCTGTGACTTCAGTGATCTGTACATGGTGCCATGGGTGGAGTTCTAAATTTCCAAGTATGCTGCAAGCAGTGCGTGTGCAGAAACAAGGGACTGTGGCGGCGTCTGCTAACATTGCAGGTTACATTATATTCTGCTGGAGTTCACTCCTGCTATATAAATGGATTTTCTGATTTCGTGTCTTCTTAATCATTATTGGGTTGTTTACTTTGTTTTTGTGGCACACTGAAAAGTTGCACAAGGTCCTAGTATTTTTTCCTACTAGTGTTCTCCTACAAAAGACGAAATATCGGAGAGCAAAAAATATTTATGTTTTACCAGGGTGTATACAACCCGGGAGATCCGGGAAAAACCCGGGAATTTTTTCATCCAGGAGAAAACTGGGAAAAACCCGGTAATTTTTTAGAATTCCAGGAATTTTTCATTGTTTTAGTTTTCAGTTAAGTTTGTGTAATTTAGTTGGTAAGAACTGATCCTTTAACAAAGGATATTACTGTATCCTGCTACAGAAGAATAATACTGCAGCGGTAAAGCATGAATGAGAGAAAAAAATGAAAATAAACCTAAATTGCAAAGGAAATGCACCATATACAACAACAAAACATAGTGCTCATACAAGTATCTGCCAACAGCAAAATGTGTCAAAGGCTTTAGGAACACTACGCAATGCTTCATAACAACAAATTGCCTCCGACGAGCGTGACATTACAACTGTTTGCATTAGATTCGTTTGATAGTTACGAGCAGGCTCATGCGCATGCACAGCTGAGTCGCATATGAGTAGTACCTTCTCCCACCTCTGGCTACAGAAATGTGGCCTTTGTCTGAGTAAGCACTAGCAGCAAGTAACCAGATGCTACCCAGGAAAATTTTATTGGCGACCAAGTTGCCAGATTCACGCATGCGCATCGGGCCCGGATCTTTGGAGAGGGGGGGGGGGGGGAATTTTCATATTCTTGAGGAAAAAAGCCTTATTGCACAAAGTGCCTAGCATCTAGCGCATGTTGGTCTATTGATTATTCATATGATTTTAAATGCATCCCTGTTAGTTTTTAAACATTTTTAACACATTCTAAATTGATTTCTGAATAAATCTAAGCTGGTTTTTGAATCCGTGCATAGTGTACTTGATGTCTCTGCCAGGGGAATCCTCAGCGCATCTAGCAATAAACTTTCCTGCTGACAAAAGGGGATGGGGCTTTACAAACTGAGCATAATAAAGCCGTACGGGTGAATTCCAGTCGCTCTTTGTCTGTGTGGCTGACTGGGTTTGCGAATGATCAGCGTTGTTATAATTACTAAAAAAAGAAAAAAATCCATAGATTCATCCTATCAGAGTGGAAATATGCAACTAACAGGAATAACAGGTAAGAAAGATTACGTATTATCTCCTCGGTATATCCAAGAAAATGAAATTTTGGCAGAAAATTTTTGGCCATATCGCTGCACTAGTAAGGGCCAGTTGTACGGTCCCCAGCTAGCAGCCGCTGAAGTTCTGTCTTGGAATAGCACGAAAAATGCTTGGTACAAACCCGTAATAATGCCTAACCGGAGAATAATCACGGGATAACTAAACTGGTATTTCTGGCAGAGTTAGTGAAATTAACTGGAGAATGGGTTTTGACAATGGCAGGAACAGTTACACAATTAATGATGACAAGATTGTTAGTTAGAACGAGGAAGGAGAAGAAACAGGGACATCACACAAATTATGGAGGAGTATGATGATTCCAAATTTATATAAAAAATTCATGCTACTACTTTTTGATCTCACGCTTGAGAAACTGGTGCCTATGAATGAAATGTGAAATTGTCTTTCCAACATAAAGCTTTGTGCTTGTAGTAAGCCTAATAAACATTTGATATTGGTACTTCATGAATTATGTTCTGTAGTGTTTTAAAAATGACATTTTGTGCCAAAACAGTGTCGTTTATTTGGTGCGTGTTGCAATTGCTGCAATATTAGAAAGGCCCATTTTGTTTTATCTAACAGACAGTGACAAAATAGACATAATCAGATCGAGAAACCACACTAGGCTTAGGTTATTATTTGTAGCAACAGCTTTTTCAGTATTAGACAACGACATTTAGATTTTTCATGTAGCAAAACTTAGATGAACTTCGATGAGGTAATAGATTCTTTCGCAAAAAGCAAAGCATGCCATGTAAAGCTGTAGCAACATTAGAGGGAAAAAATGCTAGGACCTAAGGATTGAAGAAATGTGTACTGTCTTGCTTGTTTCTTGTCTTTACTGGTTTTATGTATTCTATTTTTAATTTTATGTCATACAAAACAGTAATTTATTAGCTAATAGGCAATAAAGAGTGCAAATTTTCTGAGTGTTCTTGTTCTCCTGGTTACAATTAACGCCACCCAGTATTAATTGCGTTTCTTAATTTTTTTATTTTATTTTTTTATTTATTTTTAAATAAAAGAAGTGGGGCAGGATGTCAAACTGGCTGAGTGGGAGCAGGAGAGGCACCACAGGACATTTTAATTTCCACTGTCCTGAATGTAGTTTGATGGCATGCATTACAAAATATACACATTTGAGTTGCACAGAGCGAAATACAGTGATGTGCAGAAGAAGAATGCTCTGTGAAGAGGCGTGGCACTGCACTTTGGCACACTTAAGACCAAATAACATGTCTTACATTTTCTTGAACGTATATGTTTTTATGTATAGGACTGTTCAGAAAGCTGTGGACTACAAAATGAACATATATTTGAAAAGTCGATTTTTGTAAATTTTTGACGTCCTATCTCAAGCACTCGAGGAAGGGTAGATTCCACACTATTGGGTAGTTTCAACTATTCGCTGCATTTCAAATGCTCGGTTTCATCTTCTAGCACATATAGCATTATGCCATAATAAAGAACCAAATGTGAGATAATACAGTACTGGTTCTCTAAGAGAATTTATATCCCGAAAACAACACTGAAAAGCTTAACATCAAGTCAAGGCCTACTTCATAGTTTTGAACACAATCTCATTTTCCTTATGCAGTATCAAAAAATCGGGCAATGATTGTAATCAGATAAACTGGCGGGTTACAGCTTGAGAAGCTCTTTCTAGTGTATTGGATTTTATTTTTGTTGTTGCCATTGGCAGTGCCAGCAATATTTGTTTGTTCATATTACAGGAGAATTTCATGTGTACCTAATACAATAGCCATTGCTCTTTCACTTGCAGGATGGTTTGGAAGGTCTTCTGCAGAGTTTAGTGCAGTTGCTGGCATCAGCAGATGTGAATGTTGTGACATGTGCTGCTGGTATTCTCTCAAACCTCACTTGCAACAACCAGCGGAACAAAGTTACAGTATGTCAGGTTGGCGGAGTAGATGCCCTCGTAAATACCATTCGAAATGCTGGTGACCGTGAAGAAATAACTGAACCTGCGGTATGTGCACTTCGCCACTTGACATCTCGTCATATTGAAGCAGAAATGGCACAGAATGCAGTTCGTGCTAACTATGGAATGCAAGTCATTGTAAAGTTACTGCAGGCACCATCTCGTTGGCCTCTTGTTAAGGCAGTCATTGGACTGATACGAAACTTGGCTCTGTGCCCTGCCAATCATGCTCCACTGCGTGAACATGGTGCAATTCATCATCTTGTGCGACTTCTTATGAGAGCATTCCAGGATACGCAGAGAGTAAGTACTCAAAGTCATTTATTTCTCACACATTCTCTGAACTGTACTTACTTAGTATAATGTTCCATATGAAGTCTAAGTCATGAAAATTTGTTTAACTCTGTTAGTTTTGTAGATCCTATTTCATATTTATTTATTTATATTTTCTTCCCAATGTCACCTTCCTTTCATGTGACTTACCTTCCTTTCATGTGACTTTATTCTTTCTGCCTTTGATTCGATTCTGTTTGATCCAAATTTCATTTTATTCCACAGAAATTATAATCAAAAGAGCTGGTTAGAATTTGGACATCACTGTAATATGAGCCCTGTGCCTTAACCATTATGCCACCACACTATTTATCAATTAGTGCTTTTGGGGCCTCACGTGTGTGTGTGTGTGTGTGTGTGTGTGTGTGTGTGTGTGTGTGTGTGTGTGTGTTCGTGTTCGTGTTCGTGTTCGTTCTTCCTATCCTTTGCAGTACAAATATGATAGATTCCGCAACCTTGATTCTATAGAAGATAGATCATTGCTTCTTGAATTCAGGAGAATGTCCATTTTTTCGTAAAATGGTTCTGTATGTAAACTTCAGATCTTCTCTAACTTTTCAACATTTCTGTTGCAGTGGACTTACCTCCTGGAGCACTGTATCCAGTTACCTGGTTTTCATAAAGTTTCTAGTCCATCTTTCCATGTTTTTTTGTATACTGCATCTACGTAACATGTTGTGTGCATTGTTGTGCTTTCATGTTCTACTTATGATGGGGACAGTCTTTCCTGTACTCAGTTCTAATTTACTCTAGGAGTGATGCTTCAGCAAGTGCATGTGGAGATGCAGAACAGAGTTAATGCTTCAGCAAGTGCATGTGGAGATGCAGAACAGAGTTAATGGAACACCCACACACAATCTTACCCTTCACTCAGCTTGTTCGAACTTGCAGATTACTAATTGTACAAAATTGGAATTAGAGTAATTGTGTTTCAGAAGAGATGTACTGTATTTCATTTAATTTTGTTTAAAAATATCGATGTTTTAGATGATATGTGGAAGGAAGACAGCAATACCATATTTTCTGATTGTTGCCAAATAGTTGATATGCGGCAAGCAAACTTTTTAGTTATTGAAATTAGATGAACATTATGCAATTGAAATCTTCACAATAACTCATATATTCACGTACTAAAAGTTGGAAATGTGTCGGAGGTGTATAACACGAGATAATTGGAGTTAAGTGTGGTGCATAATGCTCCACTCTTACGTCAGTAGTGATCACCAGTGTGGTTTCATTATGAGAAACAGATCCCTAGGTTTTAATCGATGTGTTATTACATTTTATGATCACTCTACTTATTTCAAACATAACCAAAAAAATTAAGATGTATGCATGCTAATTGAGGTACGAAAACTTGTCTGAAACAGGCTAACTGGAATTGCAAGAAAGATGAATAGTGGCACAAAATACAGTAACTCAGCATACAGTAATTATATCACAAAGTGATATCTCTTTTGTGTAATAAAGATTGAATTCCTGAGATTTTTTTAACTTCATTTGTAGGTGGTTGCTGTTAATGATCTTGTAATTAAAATATCGGGAATCTCCACTTGTTCATTATACATGCGGGAAACTTACACACTTGGCTCTTTTCACGATCACATATGCTTGAAGTGTCACTGTCACTAGTTTTTTTTATGAAATGATTATTTTCTTTGCTGAATTTTCCAAAACAGTTTCATTCTGCATACTTTTTCCATTGTGGCTTGTGAATAGTAGCCAACTTATTTATAATCTTTCAAGGTGACTTTCCTAACTGCTTTGTTGGTGAGTGCTTCATCTGCAGACAGAGTAAATTTATTATTATACCTGCCCACATAATCTTTAACTTGTGTCCATATTGTTTCTGTCGGATTGAAATGGCAGTAATAAGGTAGCAGCGTAAGTTCCACCTATTAAGATTACCACTTACGTCATAATTATGATTCTTTGGCTTGGTAGACGCCTTTTCAACAGCAGAACAGTAAGAAACATAATCAACAACAACTTGGTAAAAAGTCAATTTTCTGTTTTCTTTGTTTTAAATATCTGGGGACAGTTTGGGAGAAAACCTTGTGAGGTGTCTGTCTACAGGAGTAGTAGTCTGCCTCCTTTGCTAGATGATACAGTCATTTTTCCTTTAATTGTGCTATCCGTCCAACCCTGCTTGAGAACATGGCCAGAATGGATCGACATTTCATCAGGTCCCACCATTTCATCGAAAATTTTTCTATGGATTTGCCTTACCTATATCTTACATGCCCATCAACACTGCCACATAAATGTCCATAGCAAAAATCCTAGTTGTGCATGTAGAACTGAAGGTAACATTGTGTACCAGCATTGAAAACGACTTTTTTCCTGAAGGATAATCAATAATTAGATGTTTTCTGCACTATCTGCATAATTATTAATAAGAAAACACATACGGCATTAGCAAATTAATGTATGTTGGGAATTTTCCTAAAGTTTTCAGCTTCCTCTCTCTCTCTCTCTCTCTCTCTCTCTCTCTCTTTTTTTCAAACATGTACTTGCCAGTCTCCACAGCAGTTTCCTTGTTGTACTGAAAGCTACGACAGTTCATTTGATCACTTCATTAATTGAAAAAAGTGATCCACTATTAAGTTTTTCTTTCTCTATGTAGGCATTTAATGCACAGAATGTTCTCTCAACTGTAAGAATGCAGAGTCTCGCAACAATAACATTGAATAAAATGTTCTCAGGCTTCCAGCCACACCAGGTGATTGAAATACCACGAGTGTCAACTCACTATTGTGTAGTAGAATCACTGTTGCTGGAACAATGTTGTATATTCTAGCTGCCACATATTTTGTCACTGGTGCTCATGGCATCGCTTGATGAGGGCATACATTGACTTCACGTTTGCTGCACCCCCTGCAACCTTGCAGTCATTGGATCCCACATTGCACAAAGCTGCTGGTTGCCATCATTAAGAATGTTTTCAGTGATTTGTACTTCAATGGCTTCTTTAATTAAACAGTTCCAGAAACCATCAGTGTGAGCCACAAAGAAGGTTTCATGATGCAGTCAATGTATGCCCATACATGGCGATTCTATGAACACCAGAGATGTCACAGCCAGCAGCTAGATGAAAGGAGGACGTAAAAATAGCAGCCCATCAATAATCAGTCACTCCATTTAACATTGGTCAAAAAGAGTGCTTGTTTGACAGCTCATGGCATTTTAAGTACTTGACGCAGCTGGAAGGCTGAGAATATTTTATTCGGTTTCTCTCGACTGACCATCTGCTGCTATCCTCTATATGAAGTCAGACTTCTCCGCTTGTAACATGTGACTAACTTGCTTCTAATATTGTTCAGTATCACACAACACGTAAACTGAGTCCCACAGGCATAAGAAATGAAGGCAAACAAAATCACAGCATGTAACGAATAATCACAGAGGATAGCAAGCTGCCTGAAACTGAAGCATAGTGTAAGAGGTAAGTTTTGTAGTTGTATGAGTGAAGGTTTGGTGACTGTTGGTCATTACTACAGTCATATGTCTCATGAGATTTGCTATGCTGAATATTGTAGATTTGGGAAGTTTGGAAGTGGTGGGACTGAAGGTTTGTGAACTGAACTGCTGGTGATTGATTCAGGTACAGGTCTTGTGAATTTGGCTGAAAGCGTTCTGTGCTTCCTGTGTGAGCCTCACCCAACTACTTCCTTCATAGCTGTCAATCCTAAATTAATTTCGGCCAGGGCATAGTTTCGTGTAATTCTTGGTTTCATATTCAATAGCTGAAGTTTTTGTTGCAGCGTCAGTCTATAGCCAGCAGTGGCAGCCAGCAGCCAGGAGCTTATGCTGATGGTGTTCGCATGGAAGAAATTGTTGAAGGAACTGTTGGAGCTTTGCATATTTTGGCACGTGAATCGAACAACAGAGCTATTATCCGTGGACAGATGGTTATACCAATCTTTGTTCAGGTACTTGTTGTTTGTTTCTGTATGTAGTAATACAGATACATCATTTTTCAATCCAAGGAGAAAAGAGCAATTTAAACTATACAAAATTTGTGTGTTGCCATGTAATCAAAGTGCAACATGGCCAAAATATTTTGCCTTCATCTGGGGATTAATATTGAATTAAGTACTGGAGATCGTGCTTGTCATGAAATGCAGATGTTTTTAACATTCCAGGATAAGTTCTGCATTGGTAATTCACATAAAGCAGTATAATGTTTCATGATGACTGCATCAACTTGTTAGAGCACAAACCATTATGTCAGTATCTGGCAGGGCTGCACTAAGCTGCTAAGAGCAGTCACATGGTAAGTATAAAGCTGATTGATACAAACGAAATAATGGTTAATGCAGCATAGCTTTTGTCGATTGATTTTGCTACCTAATACATACACGCCACCTACCAGATACAACTACCATAGTATTCATTCCAAATTCAGAGATTCATCTTTTTTGCATAATATCCCTGGGCTTAGATTTGTACATCACAATTATGCAGACAGTGATTTTCTGTCATTCATTCCCAAGTGTGAATCAAAAGTATGTGTGTAGACTGTCCAGGCTACCTTTTTTCCTTCAGTGTCGTTTACATTTGTAACTGGTGAAGCATAAGGGATAGATGTAATAGAAAGCATACATATTTTGTTTTGGTCAAATGCAGTCTTTCATATTGCCGAGTCATATATAGTACATGTATTCCTTCTGATTGTCTCTTGAAGTAAATATGCTGACCACTTCATCAGTGCCTTCACAGCAGAAATTTGATGTCTTGTTTCAGATGGAAGCTACATACCATCGTTGAAGAAACAATACCGCATAACTGACAAATTGCCGATTTTTCGCTTTTCAGTCAGATGATGTCATTGACCGTACGCACATCTCCTCTTAACACCATAATGATGAATTTTTAATTATTTACCATGAAAAAATTAATTAAAACAATACCGTGTACGTGTCACAGCAAATAAATAGATGGCAATACCGCAGAACTGTAGAGAATTAAATACCGCCTATCTACAATCTATGGATACTGTAAACAATACCGTGTAAATATAAAAGTGCGTGCAGCCACAGCACATTGTTACTGCCTTATTACGTGTTTAACAGTGCTTGGAAGTGGTTCCATGGTTGTAGCTTCATTCGTGATAATGGACAGCGATATAGATGATCTTTTTACTGAAGAAGAAATTGTTTTTCAGCTGAAATCAGCTTATGAAAGCGGGGAATCGTTCCTGAGAGTGACTGATAGCAGTAAGAAAATTGTTTTATGATTCACCTTTGAATGTTGCTGGCACCGCAAGTGTCTTACTGTGATATAAATCAGAACGCCCCCACTTCACTTGTTCTATGCTTTATTCATTCCTGCCAAAGATTTCTAGACTGTCCACTTTCTTGTAGGATCTCCCTTAAATGCACAACAAACAACAGGTGAGAAAAGTCGTAATGCTGAAGTTACATGTACCAAAGAAGAATTAATTTCGTATATGGGGTTCTCGGTTCCTGCAACATCTAATGACGCAGGTAAATTTTCTTGGGATTATTGTTAATAGTATTACTGATGCCGTCATTCTCATAAATAAATGAATTTGAGCTTCATCTTTGTCTGCTTAAATTAATATATAAATATTTTTCCATCTAGAAACTTCAGTGGCTGTATCCAATAATGCTCAAAATGAAACCACAGTCACTGTTTCCACTAGAGACGACAGTACTTCACCCTCATTGCTATGCGATGGTGCTTATTGTTTGCCAAACACTCTGGATAAATTTTTGGAAGATCACGGGAGCAATAATGATGCTGACAGTGAAGGCCAAGAATTTTATGGTGACGTAAGCAGTGACAGGGCAAGGAAGTCTAAACCATATCTTCAGGATGTCGAATGCTGAAATGCCAATAAAATTCTGAGAATGCGTGGACAGGTGTATATTAGATACAAAAGGAGTGGAATTGGTAAAATCACTCATGATTCTCCAAGTGAGGCATGAAAATTAGGTCCAACATGTACTTCGAAGATGTACCAGAAATCCGTTCAGAAGAAGTGTCATCAGTTTTCTGCTGATCATAGGCAGGCAGTATTTAACACATTTTGGGAAACGATGACATGGGATCAGAGAAAGGTTTACATTATCAACCTTGTGGACGTAATTCCAACCAAACGTCCAGGGAAGAACACTGGCGAATCCAGGAGAAAAGGGACATTCATTTATCATTTGAAAAATGAGGTGGGGAAACATAAAGTATGCAAAAAGATGTTTCTCAGTACTCTTGGGATTAAAGAATGGACAGTCCGATATTGGCTGGGTAATTCCACACGTGGGATGAGTCCTGATACAGAATCGTCACGACCTCAAATCAGACAGACGAAGAAGAATGATGAGAGAACCTTCACGAAAGAATTCCTGGACTCTCTTCCGAAACTTCCGACACATTACTGCAGGAAATCCTCCTCGAAGTTATACCTTGAGCCTATTCTACAATCCAAACAACAGCTGTATGGACTCTATGTGGAAAAATATCGTGCGGAGAAGGTTTCACCATTGAGTTGAGCTACCTTTAACTTGATTTTAGAAGATGGTAATATTAGCTTATTTTCCCCCAAGAAATACCAGTGCAACTTGTGTTGTAGTTACAGGCTTGGTAACTTGAGTGAAGTCGTGTGGAAGCAACGCACAGAACAGAAAGAGCAGCCAAGGATGCCAAAAGATGCTGACAAGAAAGAAGCCCAGCAAAGGCTCTGCTCAGTGTACACCATGGACTTACAGGCCGTGAAAGTAGCTCCATTTCTAAGTGCAAGTGCAGTTTATTATAAAACAAAGATGGCTGTTCATAACTTTACAATGTATAATTTAGGAAGTCGTGATGCAGTATGTTACTGGTTCAATAAAACGCAAGGTGATTTGGTTGTATTATGTTTTGCCTCATGCATCGTGGACACTCTATCCAGGACGTATAAAGAAAATCCCGTTCAAGTCATTCTGTATTCTGCTGGCTGCACATATCTTTTAAGATTAGCAATTGATACTGGAGTATTGATTACACAAAAGTTTTTGGAGAAAGGCCATACTCAGATGTAAAGTGACTCAGTGCACAGTTCCATTGAGTGCAAGCTTAAAGGACGTGAAGTTACACTTCCTAACCAATACGCTATGATATCTAAAGAAGCGAGAAAAAGTCACAACCATACGAAGCCTATTACCTAGATTACTCCTTTTTCATGAACTACAAAGAGAAAAGTTTGTGGCTGTATGACCCAATTAGGCCTGGCAGAGCTGTAAAAAATGAGCCTACAGTTACCAATCTGAGGATGCTACAGTACCGCCCAAATGGTATTATTTACTACAAGTGCTCTTTCAACGAGGTGTGGCAGGAATTACCGAGGCGTCTGAGGAAAATTCTTGGAGATGTTTGCTTCCCGAAACTATACAAGGAAAGACGGAAAATCAAGAAATCCAAATGGGATCATTTACAACAACTTAAATCTGTTCTTCCTAAAGATTGTCATAGTTATTATGACAACATTCCTTATGAATGAACATTATCACGGAGGTAACTGTGTGACGAGTGTCACTGCAGTGTAATTCTCTGTTGCTGCTTTGAGTGATGATTAGGATTTTTCTTGAAGAAATGTCCAGACATTATCACAACTATGTAAACAGTATATTTATTTAAAATGTTTGTATGAAGTGTTTCAATAAAAATGATTAATGCTCCAAAACGTGTTCTTACTAGCTTTCTCAACACCAAATACCAACGGAAATGTGTCAAGTCGTGCCGGGAGACTGACAAACGCGGTATTGTTTCTTCACCAACGATATGGTAGATTTCCCAAGCCACACACATCTGTCAGTTTTATCATGTATCCCATTACTATCCTGACTTGAAATCAGTGACCTAGTTATTCCAAAGATTATTCATTATTGATTTATTCTCATGGAGCATTTGTCAGTATAAAGTTTCCATTCTGTTAATGCTACAGTGAGAAGTTGTTGTTTTTTGAGTAAATGAGCTTGTTATCAGTAACAAACTCTGTTAGCCTGTTATGAACATTTTTTTGTTAACCAATTCCTTTTTTATATTCTGGACATTTCCTCACAGAGTAAAAATAAATAAATAAACATTTTTCATTTGTTGCTATTATTGGGCCTACACTTTAATTTTATATGTACATTTTGTATCACCGTTGGCTCTCAAATTAGGCTTCAGAGTTAACTAGCTTCCACATTCCATAAAATCCAAAAACAAAATTTATTTAGCATCTCAAAAAATAGTAGCAATAACCTTTCTGGCACTTTGACAAACTTTCTAGGCTTGGCCGCATATCATTGACTGCCAGTTGTATAGGCAGTAAATGTCTTGTCACCAGTCATGATTCTCTTTAGTAGCCATTCTGCATCAGGCATAAAAAAAAGCGCAGAGAAGCTGCCATCCATCGCTTTTGACGGTTCTCAAAAAGGAGTTTTGAACAGAATGACTACGATGAAGCTCTCTGTATGTTGTTGAATTTTGGGGTGCCACTGGCCTGTGCTCATCTGAATTCAGGATGCACTAGTGTGTTCTAAAAATTAAGGGTTTGGGGAGTGGTTTTCCTTTGTATCTGGTCACTTCATGTGTGTCAGGGTAAGTCTAGGATGTTTATGTGATACAAGGGAGAGTTCATTATCTAGATTTTGGTTGAGAATGTGGAACGATGATTGTGTTTCCTTGTAGCATTCTTTTTATTTGTTTTAGATGATGTGAAAATGATAGGCTGTCTTAAAAGATGTCAAATATGTGTGTGTGTGACATAGCTGCCAGCAACTGAGGTAATCTTTGAAGCTTTATGTTGGAAGACTTGAAAACATTTGGGGGTAATATCTACTGCCTTAGATGACATTTCTGAGCCATACAGGACGACTGGAAATACGAGCTGGCGCCAGAGAAGAAGTTGACATTCCACTGTTAATCCTTCCGCCTTCATGATGGGGTACAGTCTAAATAAGAGTGTGCAAGTTTTGCTTGCAGGTTTCGTGATATGTTTGCTCCAGGTAAGACATTGGTCAGTTTCCAGGCCTAAATATGTTACCGAATCATGCCAAGGCAAATCTCTGCCGCAAATGGAGAATTGTTAGCTTGGAGTTCGATCTTGGTCATGAAATACATTGTTTGGCATTTTCTCAGTTAATTATCATTATCGAAATGTTACACTACCTGTGTAATTTTGTCCAATTGTTGCCACATTTTGTTGCTTATGAAAAGGAGGTTGTGACAACTCTTGTATATAACTGAAATGGCATAGAGAACTGTCTCACCATTGACCTGTTTACAGATGTCATTTGTGCAAATAGTGTTCAGGACGGTGCATAAGACTGAACCTTGTGGTACTGCTGTCCCAGTCAGTCATGTTTAGCTGGATGCGGTACCGTCTCTTACAAAAAACTAATGTTCGCAAGAAGTGAATTGATAATCCTGAGTATGTGCTCTGGGCATCTAGGTTGGTTGAGTTTGTAAATGAGTCCATTGTGCCAGGTATGGTAAAATGACGTTTCTGTGTCCATGAATACTGCTCCCGTTGATTCTCTGTTTGTCGTGGCTAGACAAATATGTTCTACCAAGTGCAGAGATTGTTGGATGGTGGAATGCTTAACGCAGATACCAAACAGCTCAGCCATAAGGATGTTGTGCTCTCTTGAGGATTTGGAGGAGGGCAGTGAGCATTATTAGTTCTAGGATTTTACTGAGACCTGTTAAAAGTTCAGTGAGTGGTATGTTTTTGTCGATTTTTTGAAGAGTGATGACCTTTGCAGTTTTGCACTCCAAGGGGAAATAAGATAGTTTTAAGCAAGCACTTTAAAAGTTTGTTCGGTATGTTGTAGCAGGAGGGATGGGTCTATTAGGAGTGGGACTGCAGATATGGCCAGGACCAGGGGATTGGTGGTTCCCACGATGCTGATTAGGGCACATGTTGTTGGCTCGCTAATGGACGGGAATTTTGCTTTTGGGCACTTACCTGAGCCACTCATCTGAATACCGTTCCTTGCTGTGTGTCATTGTTAACATCAGTGATAATGTGAATCCAAAATTGTTATTCTAATAGTGGATTTGCCATAACTTATGCCACTTAATGGTTGTTGTATGCACAAATGTATTTGGTGGAATGGCTCTCCGTTGCCAGGTTGTGTACCAGATCTTCTATGTTTCAAGTTTAAATCCCCTCCTGTAATTACAAGAAAACTGATATGTAATGTACCCCGAAGGATCTGCTCTTAAATAATGAAGGGGGCGTGGGGTGGTAAGTCGAAATGATGTGCCAAATATATTGCCATAACTTGACTTATACACCAGCTGCCTCAATACTTTGTGTCGCAGTAGGTCTATGGTATGTAACGTTCACTGCTTTATTTCTTCGTTGATTGTCTTCAATGTCGATGTACTGCGTTGCTACGTTGGCTGAAAAATTGTGGGTGGAAGTTCCACACTGACACATTTGCATTTCACAGTTCTTTACTTTCACTGTTCGCAACCCCCCAATAATACACAGTTATACAGCCAGTGCACTGTTGTTTAACTTTCGGTAAGTCTCATTAATAGGTTGCAAGCAAACATAAACATACTGCTACAGTAGTTTACTGTTGAAAATTTACGAACAGTAAAAACCTAACCCCACAGTTCTTGCTGCATAATACAGTACATATAGAATGGACTGACGTCGTTTCTAGCACACGGCCTATTACCATTAGAAACCAATGTTTATAATTAGCACAGAATTTATATTTGTTTATGAGTCAACAATAGAATTTAAGTTACGAAGCAATTACTGATTTCACCCTATAATGAAAGATACTAACTAGGCATAGTCAAAATAAATTAGGAAATTGATGACATACGCAAAACTAGATCTGGTGTTATATTCTTTACAATTGAGTACCAACCTTTTCCTTTTATGAAAATGCAGATTATACTCGCATATATTAATGGTAATTAGTCAGACATGAAAAAATGAATTTTAAGGAGGCAGATGGGAAAAAAAAGAGGGGAAGTAAAAATATCCCAGCTTGCTTCGTCACAGGTACAGAAGTACCTTCTGCCTTCGGGTAGAACAGTGACTCTGCCACTGGGATGGCTGACATGATCAGCTCAATGGATAGTGTAATTTTCAGTTGTGAAGCATTCTTCAGGTTTTGTGTGAGTTTCCATCAGAGACGCAATATCAGTGGCGAGACAGTCTAGGAAATCTTGAAGAGAGGTATTCTTGTCTTTTATGCCACTGGCATTCCAGTTTAGAATTTTGAGTTCCCAGGGACTAGCGGATCTATCAGAGGAGATTAATGTCATGAATCCCTCTGCCAGGAATATTATTTTGAATTTGCCTTTAGATGCAGCTTTCACCATTGCAGTGGTGTCCTTAAATGTGCTGATGGTGCTACTCAGGTTTATTCCTGCAAACATTTGACATAATTTGTGCATCTTGTCTACTGTGCCGGAGATTGCATGTGGCTGAGGGTCAGCAAACAACTGCAGCTGAGGCCCTGGGAGGGTAGCCTCTTCATTCTATGGTGAGAAGGGTGGCTATTGTGGTGGGATAGTGTGAGCCCAAATGGATGATGGTCAGGGTGAAATGTGAACAGTATAGCGAACTCATGTGGGCCAAGCACAGTTGCTCTCCAGCGGTCACAGAAGAACCGCTGGAACTAGCAGTGCTAGCAGCCAGTGCTGTGACCACAGTAGCAGACCGCAGCAGATGGCTCGCCATCAATTTTATTTGGGTTGGGCAACGGCTGGGTCTCATTGCACAAGGCACACTTCATCAAAATTCCTCGACTCTTTTTACATTTTTACATATGCTGGACAATTGTCCTCCAGCAGAGTCGATGCACTTGGGAGTGTGGTAGCTGTGCTGGGCACCATGATGACCTTGTTGTCAATGGGACGTTAATCTCTTATTTTCCTTCCTTAGAAATTGTAGGATCTTAATTGTTTGGTCACAGTTTCATGCAAAACACACTGATAAATCTGAGAAAAGCTGTCAGACTGTTGAGATCATGTGAACTGTCAGTTTTCACCCTTTTTTTTTAGGCTACAGGCAGGTTGCTAGATGGATACTTTCACATCATAATGAATATTTGACCTTCCACTCTTAAACAAATCACACTATCGATGCCCATTTTCACTTATCGCATATGATCAGAGAACAGCACAAATTTTGCATTGGGGGCCACAACAGCTCTGAGAGTTTTGCCACTGAAAATGACCTATGGACATGATTTCACACTTGGTGGGGCTTCCAAATGTGATTTATATTGAACATCTCCTAATTTGTATGCAAAGCGACATGCCTTTCCCACTGTCGCAACACAAAGCATTTTGACGTACTATGTGAGTCAATGTAGTGACTGTTATGTTCCTCTTTCTGCTTCACACATGCTATAAAAATAGATGTTTATTTCTAAGTACCCCTTGTTCATTGCCTTTACTTGTGGCATATCTGATTTGACTTTGACACCATAATTACTCTACATCCACCAGCCATTTTATCACATTTTATAATCCCCACCGCATGTATGCCACTGCCCCCTCCCGCGCCACCCTTACACTATATCACCTACTCACTAAATAGTCTCAAAGGCACTGCCATCCAGTTGCTAGATCTATTCTTTATGAGACTAAGATTAGCCTTGTAAGGTATTCTCCATTTAAAGCGAACAGGTCAGATGATAGGGAGCAATCTTCTTGTATATCTCTTAATCTGATTGATGATGAATATTTCTCACTTATGTTGTTACAAATTTCTTTGAAAACTGCTGTCAGCTTCTTGAACAAGTCAATCCAATCCTGTTGAATGATTTCTGACACAAATTTGTTCTCAGGCTGTTAATGCTGTCACCATTCTAGTTACAAATCAGGTTCTACTCACTTTCCTAAAATGAAAATAGTGGTATCCAAGTACTGGCTGTATCTTATGTTTCAGCTATCTGCTAAAAAACGTATTATATTTTTCCTGAATGAAAAATTAGATAAGTGAGTACTGTATTTCCTAACAATTTTCTCTTCCCACTCCCCCTCCCACTTTTTCAGAGCAGTTATTGTTGTATCAAGCAGTGCTTTGTGTCATTCTTTAGTTTTGTGACTCCTGCTGACAATATCAGTTGTGACAAACTGCCTATTGACTTCTGTCTCGGGTTCTTCGGCTGACGTTCATCTAATGAACGTCGGCTGAAGAACCCGAGACAGAAGCCAATAGGCAGTTTGTCCATAAGTGGCCACGAAAGCCTGAACAATTTTGTAATATCAGTTGTCTTCTTCATTCCATATCCTTCAACTGATCGTTTTCAGTGTCCATTCCTATCATGTTCTTTAGGCTACACTTAAGCATATCATTCAGAGCCCTTTCTCCTTTTCAGACACTAAATACAGTGCTTCTGCTGCAACATCTTATAATCTATTCTCTCATTGTTGAGTTTTCCATATAGTTCTTCCTAATGTAAAGAGAATTTCTTCAAATTCTATCAATTTCCAATTACAATTTGCTATTCCAAAGCAATGTGACAGCTTTGTTTTGTTTCCATTCCAGTTTTCCCCCTTCTTCTGAAACATTGCATCTCTCTGATTGTGTGTCCAACATCTTGCACTTCAAACTTTCCCGATTTTAATATTTTTGGCTTTTGTGTTTACACCTGGCAGGTTTGGTTAGGAAGGGGGTTATAGCTACCTCTAGACTGTCAATAATATTGATCAATTAAGCAATGGAAAATCCAGGATGGAATGTAACAATACGAGAAAAGGAAAGTTGCAACCATATAGCGGAGATACTGAGTCACAATAGGCACAATAAAAAGATTCACACAATCATAGCTTTCGGCCATTAAGGCCTTTGTCAGCAATAGACACACATACACTACTGCTGACAAAGGCCTTAATGGCCGAAAGCTATGATTGTGTGAATCTTTTTATTGTGCCTATCACGGCCCAGCATCTCCACTATATGGTGAGTAGCAACTTTCCTTTTCTTGTAATAATACTTCATACTGATATTGACAGATCTACTGAAATTAGATTTTTGTTGCAAAAACTGGTTCTACTGTGTAGTCTCTGGCTAATTTTGTATATATTTTTCCAGTGCAGTCCCACACAGGTGAGTGCAAAACTATTTATTTTGCGTGATTTTTTTTGTGCTGTGTAAACTGAATTGTGGAAGTGTCCTCAAAATCTTTGTAACACATGTTCATTTTAGAATTACTAGACTTCTGTAGGGGTTTGCTAGCTGTGTATGGTGTGTAAATGAGTATAATAACAAACAAAATAAAAACAAGCAATACTATGAGGAAAATTATCTGGAAACAAATAAGCAACTATCAGTAAAGAAGTTAAATTCATTGGGGACTAATTATGGTAAGTGCAAAAAAAAGAACAACTTGAGTTGATGGGCTACTCGTGTCCAACCAACACTTTGGTACTTGTCATGAACTTTTGCAAGACCACGTAATCCCTTCTAATTCAAGTATAACCAAAATTTGAGCTTTAAAAACATATACAAACCTTTCCTTGCCTTATGTAATATTTCAAGCTTTCTGTAATAACTATGCAGTTTCCCATCACAGTTGGGCTTGACTGAGGTGACGTTTAAGTGCAAAGTTTAGTTTTAAAAATAATGTATAGTGATTGAGAGATGCTGAGTTGACTTGAGAATGAGGATCTTTTTTAAGTATCAATGTAACCATTTACAAAAGTACATTAAATTAGTGAGTTCCATATTTGGAAAGTTGATATAGTCATTTGGGCTGCTTATCCCCAAGTCTCTCAGTAAATTTTATGGTCAGTGCTCCTCTCTTCTTATACCACTCTTTCATCCGTTTGCTTCCTCTTTTTCTTTCCATGAGTGCAAAGGCAACCCAGGGGCCAAATAACAGCTTGTGTGCATCATGTTTCCCCTCTGAAATTCAACATGAAGTTTGCACAATTTCACACCACTGTCTAGAACCAACTGTCAGTGGATGTACAAGATTATTTACAACCTAGGGACCTCATGATAACCAGGAGAAACAATCTTACCAGAGAACTAAGTGGGGTAGTAATCCATAATCTTTCACTTAAAGCAGAAACTAACTATTTATGATTATCTACTATACTCAATACTCACACACATCTGTTAGGGTACACCCAAAGACATTAAGCTTGTACTTAAGTTGGAAGCACCATTTATTCTTCAGTATTATTTTAGGAGCTTGAGCGTCCTTAGATGTATATTCAGTTCGCAAATGTGCCCTAAGCACATACACCCTAAACTTATAAATGCTTACTTTATCAAACATATTGTTAAAGATTCCCATTTCCTCTATCTCATACTTTGAAATCCTAGTTAAATTACAGCATATGTACCAAAAGGCTGATTACCATGCTTAAATTCTACATTAAACATGTTATCGTTGTGTGGCCCACTTTGCCTACGTTTCCATGTTTGTCTCCTAAGCAGATGACATCATAGTCTCATCCTCCGACGAAGTTCCAACATCCACACATGACATTATGCCACTCTCCAGCAACATATCCATGCTCTCCATCTTCACAAACAAACAAACAGTGGCTAATGGTGACGGTTCACGTGAACAGTATTCAAAGAACTTAATAATGCCTCATCGCCTATATACATTTCACTTCATACACTATCGCAAGGCAGCAATGCTTGATTGTTAGGCTGAGTTTATTCTTTATGTTTAAAGTCACCAGCTTATCTTTAACAATACGCTTCAAAATATAAGCATACTGCTTCCATCTGTTCCAGTCAAATTCTTTGAACAGTGTAACGTTACGCAATCTGGAGTTATCAGTCCTGCATGATACTGGACTGTGTGTTGCCCGTTGATCCGTGTGAGCTGTTTCAGTTCAAATCCAATATCCGTTTCAACATTCTTAAAGCGCATATCATTTGCTCTGCTGCAGAACACCTGCTACTGACACTGCAGTGTAGGTTTCTTCACAATCCTTGCTGTACCAAGATCATGGAGCAGATGCATGCATAGATGGTCCCTAAAGCTAGAGTACATAGACCACATTTCCGCACAAACCAGTTTATAAATTTTCATTGAGTATGTTGGTGTAAACAGAACTGAGAATTATGTAATGTTCAGTAATGTCAGAGGTTAATATTTGATTAACACCAATGTTATTAAACCTTTCCCAGACAAATGATTATTTTCTATAACTTGTTATTTCATCTGTTCTACACAAAGTAATTTGTCATACAGTTTGATTACTTTTTTATGAATGTTGTTTAAAGTTGCACTGTAAAGAAAGCAAAAGCAAGGTGAAACTGGTATTGAGTTGGGGGCTTTGTAAGCATGCAATGTGTATCGGTAAAAGTACATTTGGCCCTGATAATTTGCTTTGCTTCCAGTGATGTATTTTTATATCAGTAAGTGTTACAGTATATTTTGTATGGAATAAAATTTGCTTTTAGCTTCGGCTCTCATGCACTGGAGATATATCATGATAAACTGCTGATTTTACTCCAGAAGTTATTTTGCCTCCTGCCTTCATTAATATGTAGATTGGATGCATTGAGCAATGAACAGCTTGCTAAACGTGCTTCAAAGCCAGTTTTGGTTCAGTGAAATATTCTATTTGCATATTAATTCAAGTAATATTCCAGCTAATTTGAAACCTTATTTTAGTCATTTTTTATAATTATTTTACATAACTTTCTTCTGTTATATAAACTTCTGATTATCTTTGTACAGCTTCTGTTTAACGAGATAGAGAACATACAGAGAGTTGCTGCAGGAGTCCTCTGCGAACTAGCAGCAGACAAAGAAGGAGCAGAAATGATTGAACAAGAAGGTGCCACAGCTCCCCTTACAGAATTATTGCATTCAAGGAATGAAGGAGTTGGTGAGTTATTTATTTGTTGCTGAATGTGTAATGATCTCTCATAATGAGCAACTGTTGTTCACTGAATGAGGTAATATGGTGATAAGGCAGTGGACTCACATTTGGGAGGATGTTGGTTCAAATCCATGCCTGGCCGTGTAGAATTAGGTTTTCTGTGGTTCCCCTAACTTGCTCAAGGCAAGTGCAAGGAGGTTTCCTTTGAAAATACAGTTTTCCCCCCTCTCATCCTCTCGTGTAGGGCAATGATGCATGTTTTGTCACACAATACCTCAAACAGTAAGAAGCCTGGAACTGGAAATGATAAGGTGCTGGGTGAATATATCAATATTATGAAAAAGATATTTGCTACTCACCATATAGCGGAGAGCCTGAGTAGCAGATAGGCACAGCAAAATGCTTCACGAAATGAGTCCAACAAGGCCTTTGTACAGGGGAAAAAAACCACACACACACACAGTCTCTGGCACTGAAGCCAAACATTTTATGTCTTTTTTATTTTCACCTTTTAGAAGAATGTATTGTTAAAATGTGACCACACACACACACACACACACACACACACACACACACACACACACACACACTCCGCCATAGTCTCTGGCACTGAAGCCAACATTTTGTGTCTTTTTTTTTTTTTTTTTTTTTTTTTTTTTTTTTTTTTTTTTTTTTTTTTTTTTTTTTTTAATTTTCAACTTTTAGAAGAGTGTATTGTTAAAATATGACAACACTTAAGATCTAGCCGCAGAGGCAATCGAAAGACTATTAACAAAAAATTAGAATAATATTTTAGAATCACACGTAAGAAGAATTTGAAAAATCCAGAAAATATTTACTCAGACAAAATTTAATTTGTGTAATTGGTTAGAAAATGAATGTTTGAAATGATGCTTAACAAAAGAGCAAAAAAATACACATTGTTTGACAGTTCTTAAACAGAATTACAAGGAGTTGGAAATGAATACGTTAACCAACATAATGTTATTGGCTTGAGCTGAGCTCACACATCACACAGTTGCTTGGTTCAGCTCAGACTGTGAAACAAATACAGAATACACATTAAAATTACATAACAGAAGTAAATTGTAGATCACACACTGGTCTTTGGCCTTGACATAATAAACTGGAAACAAAGGTACTGTGCCCGTTTATCCAATACAAGCTTTAAGATAGCCAGACAATTGAAAATACAAATCTTATGAATCAATTTGAATACTAGGATGGTCAGAATAAAACGCACATAAAATCTTAGAGAATAAATGCAGGAGTGTTTTAAATACAAGAGATTTTTCATTAAAAGTCTGAACAGTTGAGCATTCAAATAAGACATTGTAACAATTCAGTGTCTGTACATAATCAGGTAATATTGGAACTAGAACTGGCCAAAATGTGAGCCCTGTTCCAATTGTCTTATGAATAATTTGGGCATATTCTAGTTACCAAGGATGCTGATCCACATCAAAAACACAGGCAAAATAACGGCCACTAGCAAAAGCTACACAAAGCTATAGGCATGAATCTAAAACAGATTTCAGAGACAAAGCCTCAGCAAAGAGCAGGGGTTTTCATGAGTTACATCCAGCACTTAATCACATGCAAAACGAGGGGCTTACCCTGTATTTGTACAGCAAAAATAGGTGAAATAAGGAATGCTGGTAAGACCACATCCACCAACCATAGCAGCAGAAATGGGAATTGCGCCAGCTCAGAAAGCACAAGTGACAATCACAAAGGTTGAGGGAAGCCCTGAGTTTTGAAGTGGTGCAGGCAAACTCTTCACAGTAAATGATCACCAATCACTACACATCAAGCAGATCTCAGCCTCCAGCAACCAAATCCCTGTTAGCATTCAGAACACCCAGCAAGGCAAGACCCTGCAGAGAGCTATGCTTGCCATTAAAATCCTTCAAAGAGCCGCAAGACTGTCCCCTAGCGAGAACCAGGAAATACATCGCTAAGAAATGAATGTCAAAGAAGTTCAATGTGCAGCCAGAATTGCTACAAGTGCATGTGCAACTCAATACCATCCTGTTCATTAGTTGCTTGTAATGAATTGAGGTGGTTTTACCCATTTTCTTTATTGTGTGTACTTTTTGGTGTGCAGGCCCTACAGAAGAAGATTCTGTTTGATGTAACATTCCCTCTGTTACTTTTGTTGCATTTTGGAAACTTCACTTTCTGTTGTTCGTTCAGTGGAAAAGGAATATTTCATACTGCTGTATGGAGTGGACTGATCTTTTTTGGAAACAGGATGAACTTGTCCATATTTGTTAAATTGTAATGTGCCTATTCAGTATTAGTGACAATGCTATATCGCTCCACCTCCATTTATTGAGCCAGTCCCAATTAATTAATTCATACAATTTCATGATGTAGTGCATTAACGTTTACCTAAAAGACAGATTTTGGTTCAGACGTTAATGGCTGTAATTGACAACAGGTAACTGCAGATCATAAACTATATTAAGACACAAAGGAATTACAGAATTGGATGTAAGCAGGCATTGATTGAAATCAGTGGGTAAAATTGAAAATTTTGTACTGAACTTTGATTCGAAGCCGGGTCTCCTGCTTACTAGGCAGATGCTCCAACAGCTAAGCCACCCAGACACAGTAGTCATTGCAACTGCACGAACTACTCTAGCACACCTCTCGTCAGACCCAAATTCTCAAGTTATCGCCACACTGGCAATGTAGTGTCCCTTGGCCAATATCCTCATTACTCGCACATTTCAACAGACATTTCTGAAAGAACAGGCACTACATATATACATTAAAACATTGTTTCTTGTTGCAATTGTTCTTTCTCCAAAATTTTCAAACTGAATTTATTCTTACAAGTAGTTCAGGAATATTTTGAAAGCGGCATCTCGACGCGCGCGCGCCAACACACACACACACACACACACACAACACACACACACACACTTCATGGCTCAATATACCATTGGACAAAAGAATAAGCTTAAGAAAGGTGCCAAAGGGGGGGGGGGGGAGTTAACTGTAACTTGTGATGGTAAATGCTCCATAGCTTTAAATATAAATAAAGTAATTTACAATTGATATATTACCCATGTTGTATGGACCCTGACTTCAGTATTTGGAGTTCTACTTCACTTCTTTTGGGTAATTGATTTCCTTTCAGTGCAAATTATGAGGTTGAGTAACTGTATTGTAGTATGTCCACTACAAATGGGCTAAAACAATATGTTGTATTGTACATTATATTCGCTTCCTGTGTTGTTGATTAACTGGTGTTAAATTTGCTCTCACTAAGTAGTGTTTTTAGTACCATGTATCATAAGAATGTACCCGTGGATATCTAACTCCATATGATAAACTTAAGCTTTGGAGTTCTCAAGAGTATGTACAGTAGTTATGAAAGCTTGTATCTTATATTCTTTTTTTATTAAGTTAGTAATATTTGTTGTTTCTGTTAGCAACCTATGCCGCAGCTGTTCTATTCCGAATGTCTGAAGACAAACCACAAGATTACAAAAAACGACTGTCAATGGAGTTAACAAACTCTCTGTTCAGAGAGGAACAAATTATGTGGAATGGAGGTGACATACCAATAGGACCAGATTTGCAGGTATGACTTTTGGTTTTATTAATCTGCATTGTATCAGACTTAGCCTTTGTCAAGGTTGCGTTTTATTGCTGTTGCAGACACGTACTACTAGAATGTAGCATTTTTGTCAGTTCAGATAGCAGTTTTGAAGAATATAGGTGAAAGTATAAAAAATTTAACACCAGTTTTGTTGTGTTGTTACATGTTGTGGCAAAGTTGTGAAGAAATCTAAAATTGATGAAGTCTTCATGGTTTTGCCAAGAAAGCCTGCACTCCCATATAGATCTGAGATTAATAAGAGTTAATAGATAATGCAATGTTTAACTAAAAGTGGCTTCATACTTTATTAATGAATTTAATAAGCTTTGCTGAGACATAATCTGTGAAAACTCAACTAGTCGTAGTTTGTAGTCCAAATACTGTGTAACAAATTGTAACATAGTAGAAAGAATATTTTTGTCATTAGGATAATTTGTATTAGAATGAAAAATACTATGATGAAAAGTGGTTTAAATGAATTACATTACATGAGCAACTGTGATGCAGTATTGTGAGTCTTGTGCTAGAACAAATGATCATTTTAGCAGGCACTAAAATCTTTGATATTGTGTGAGAATCCACACTAATCAAGGTTGTGAAGTATAAAATAACATCAAGAACAGAGACAGTAACAAATAGTGTGCACTATGAAACATGGAGCAGTGCTGGTAATAACACGAAAGAAGAGATTTAAACAGATATGAGACAGTGACCATCAACATTTTATGGCTTCTCACCTATTTGTGTATAACCTTTAATAATATTCATTTTCCCCTCTACCTCTCCTCTACCTCTCCTCCACCTCTCCTCCCATCCTCTACCTCTCCTCCCATCCTCTACCTCTCCTCCCATCCTCTACTTCTCCTCCACCTCTCCTTCCGCCCTCCACCTCTCCTCCCGCCCTCCACCTCTCCTCCTGCCCTCCACCTCTCCTCCCGCCCTCCACCTCTCCTCCCGCCCTCCACCTCTCGTCCCGCCCTCCACCTCTCCTTACTCCTTCCCCACCTCCCACATCACTTCTCATATATTATCTCTCTGTGTGCATAGTTTCTCATGACATTATGTAGCATTTGACTAGTAGTAACGAGAATCAATGTACTATACATATTCTATCACTACTTGGCCCGTATATGCACGGGTGACAATTGCTACACATCGGATGCTACATCACTACATGTATGGGTATGCTTTTTATCCGTTTCTGGTGCCACACAGGTTTTTGCTTTTGCTTTTCTAACACTATCTTGAATGAGTTAAATGCACTGTACATCTGACACATGGTGTTGAAAAATATGTTGTGGAGTAAGAGCTTGATTCATTTATAAAAGGTTTGTACCAATTGTGTTACAAAAACAGCATTCATGAAGTTTTAGTTATAAGGATGGTGACTTTCACAGACTGTCAAAATGATTAATCTAATTTGCAACTATTGTTGAAGGGGGGGGGGGGGGGGGGGGGTGGGGGGGGGGATAAGTAATTGTGTGAAGAGTCTTGTCCTGAAATTGATCCGATTATGCTTTCTACTTGAAACCAATTTTTTGTCCCTATTTGTGCCTGTTGTTGCAGATTAACCTTGTGGTTGAAATAACATATTTCATCACTAATAGTGAAATAAATTTTTTAAGAAGTTGTATTGCCAAGCTCATTTCTCTTTCTTCGTCTCCTAAAAGGCTTTCCACTTGCTGCAGGTGCTGTAATTGTCAACTTCACATACACTAGTAATTTTTGAAAGAGAATTCCTTTGATATTTTTTCTTACTCTCCACTCTCTCCCTCCAGAGCAGGTGCCTAACACTTTCAAATAATCTGCAGTACTAAAGTTCTGTTCAAATCCGGCACTCTTCATATATTGTTGTAAAGAGTAGTGTGTCTTATTTGTAGAAATAGAGAAACAGAAAATAAACTAACATATTTTTGAAACACTTAAAACAATAATGTGAAAGCCTTTTTCTTATGCTTGGAGAAGAAACAAGTTTTGACAGCTGTAATTTGTTGCTGCCTGCTGAATGTCGCCTTTGAGCAAGCAATGATGGCTATTTTATAAATCATTAAACTCCTTTTTTCTTAAAGAATGTTAATCAACATTGCTACTAAAAGACATGAAAGAACCATTCATTGCTGCTGAAGTAGTTGAAAGAACAGTTTTGTAGCTGCCTGTTTTTCCAATTAAATAAACACCAAACGGAGTGTAATATTTTTTGTTTTAATTTGCTTTATTTTCTAACAACTGAAAATGAGTTGTAAGCCACAAAAAGGAAGAAAATACAAGAACATGTTTTTACTCAAGTTCTTCAGTCAAGGTGCCACTGACATTTAATGAGGGGAAATTAGCTATAAATGAAAAATGGGAAGTATATTAACACAATGAAGTAATTGTTTTAGGTGGCATTACAAAAGACGCTATTGTGTAAAATATATATGTATTGTGTTTGTTGTAGCAATAAAGGTATTTTCCACGAGTGATGATATTAGTGTTATAAGGCACCCTTACTTGGTTAAAGTTTACAAAAATTTCCATGTAATGTCATTTCAGTTATTCATTGTACTCCCCCCCCCCCCCCCCCCCCCTCTTATAGCTCCTAACACATTATTGATTTGTTGCCAGTCTCAACTACAAACTGGTATAATAATTAGTGTTTCAACTGTGAATCTCTTTTCTCCACTTACGGTTTCAGGTAGTAGTGAAAAGGACATTGATATAAAGTAACATTTATTGGAATTGTTTGGCAGCTTAAATTGTGCCCCAGTGGTACTGATCTTTTCTGCTGTTTAGAATCTTCATGTCTTAACAATGTGTGCTGTGTGATAATGTTAGTATTTTGTATTTTCTAAGAAACTCAGAGGTTACCAGTTTTAGATTGTTAATACTGAAAACATCTACAG